>NC_031769.1:48606486-48722932 GCF_001522545.3 Parus major
GCTCCCTCGCAAGGCGGGACTGCTATTTTGAAGCGGAGCGGCGGCTGTAGCGGCAGGAATCCGGCGGGGATCCGGCGGGGATCCGGCCGGGACCCGCCGCGCCCGCCCTCCCGCCGCAGCGCCGGGCATGATGGCTGTGGGGGACGGTGAGTGGGACCGCCGTGCCCGTGGGGGCCGGCGCAGGGCTGCGGGGGGCTCTCGGCGGCCCGGGAGGGGCGAGGAGGTTGGTATGGCGGGTTGGCATCTTGGGCTGACGGGCTTGGCTTCCGCCCGAGCCGGGCGCTGGGCGATGGATGCCGCTGCGTGCTGCAGCCGGAGGGTGCCGGGGCACCGAGCGTGGCACCTCCAGCCCTTCTTGGAATTTTAACCGTGCCTGGGTTTCGGGGATGCACCGTGATCTCAATTATTTACTACTCTGGCAGATTCCGCTGTGCATTTTTATGTTGGCGTTGTGTTTACCCCTCTCGCCTCGGTGTTACTTGTGTTGGCCACCTCTGCAAGATAAGGCAGAATTTACTATACTGCTTTGTAAACAATCCCATGTTAAGCTGCCCTGTTATGTGAAGAAATTCGTACTTACTCAGTATAGCCGTAAAAGAAGAGCCTTGCTGTTAGAGCTGGGGATGTATATTTAATAAAGACATGGGATGTTACTACGTTTCCTTCACTGCACAGTGTATTGTTACACAAACCAATGGAAAGTAGGTCAGTAAAGCAATACAGACTCTCTGGTTGTGTTTTCGTTAAAACCTAGACATATGTTTTATCTTTATGACACCTCTTGGGTTTGCGTGTCAGCCAGGTTCTGTGAGCTTAATACCTTGATGACTTTCTATATACGTATTATTATTTTTAGAGAGACTTGAGATGTATTCATTGGACTTGGAGCAAGTTTAGGGATGAGGTGGGATGGCTGTGCTTTTGCAAGTGACTGTATATACAGATTTACATAAAGAAGATGGTTTATAAAGATAACTGATAAAGATTAAATCTTTTATCTGAATTTGCTGAAACAGTAGTTGTAAGAGTCCTCAGGGAGACCTTTTACTGAGGTGACCTGAAATGTGTGTTTTTCACTTAGTTCTTTCATATGTTAGAGACTGAAAGAGATAATGAGTATGTCCAGAGCAGTGAAATTATGTTTGGACTGTACAGTCTTAAAAAAACAATTTGGGCAGTTTTCTAATGTTTGTATTTTTGTCATTTGCAAGGTGCAAGGGAAGTCATGGTCTTTGTAGAACTGAATAAGGTGCCAAGTTCACTCCTGCTGAGATTTTTTTTTTTTGGGAAATGTTTTTCTTCATCTTTGTTTCCTTCCTGCGAAGCAACATAGCTCTTCATGTCATGAATTGTGGTAACTTGCAGATTAAGAATACAAGTTGTAGCATGTTAAGAAATAGCTGCATTCTCTAGGCAAAGCTGTAGGATTTTTTGTCATTCTGTAATGGTCGAGGTTTATAAAGTGAGGGTGGTTGCGGAGCTTTCTTCTGTATAATTTAATTCGTCATTAACAAAGGCACTAAGAACAAAGTACTGTTCAGGCAGTCAGCTGACATTCTGTGTAGGAGCTTTGAGCAATAATGCCAGATACAATTAACAGTGTGTAGGATGATTATGTAGCTGTTGGTCTCTCTTAAAACTACTGCTTACCACATTTACGAGGATTTCAGTCTTCTGATGTTGTGTTATGAAACTGCAAGGGAAAACAAAACCTTAGTTACTATTAACAAAACTTCATAATCTTTTTTCCTAAATTTAATGATGGTTTGGCTGCGGTCTTTTGTTTTGTAAATATTCTCTATATCCTAATATGTTTGACATAGAAGAAAATGTTTTAAGGTTAGTGATTTTGCAGCCTTTGAGAAATGTCTTTTTTATGCAAAATGTCACTTTGTTGTGGCCAGTATTTATATTTAACTTAATATTTGTGAGACAAGGCTGAAGGCGTTGTGCAGATACTCCAGAGAACAGATACCTTTACTTGTCTTACTTGGTTTGCTCACTTAATCAGCCTAGATGTGTTACACAATTGCAGAGTATGTTTGGAAATGCTATTTAGAAGTAGTAATGTCAGTATTATCTTGAATACAAGGTATTGGCTTATTGAAACCTTCTGGATTTTTCCCCCCAGTTTTCTTAAGAAGAAATGTAAATAAAATGTGATGCTTAGCAGTTGAATCTTAATCTGATTTCTCAAGTGAAGATTAAGGGGAAGAACCAGATTTTCTGTTTGCCCCCATGTTAACTGTCTCAAGCTTTCCAAGCTATTGTTGGAAGAAGGTAGAGGGGGGAAAAAATAATCCTGTGCTTGTGGCCCAGCAAACAAATGGACCGTAACTTCTACTGTACTGAATGCATGCCAGTGGGAAAGCATGCGCTGCCTCAATCTTAAAGGCACGTCACACACTTGTGAGTGGAGGTCTGTGCTTGCTCTGCAAGTTGTGGAGGCTGCTGAGGAAAACCAGCCAGGTTCCTCGCTCTGGTTTCCTTGTTCCTTGGAGAGGATAATGCATTTCTGCCATTATCCGTTGGTAACCAGATTAGGCTGCTGAGGAGGTGGCGAACAGAATCACAGTGTGCACATCGCATTGCGTGTTCTCTTCAGGGTTTGTAATTCAGCAGCTTCCTCTGGTGTTTCCTCACCTTGTTGGCAGTCTGTGCTATGTTACCCTGTTATTTTGTAGGTAAGGGACTGCCTTCATCCCAGTTGAACAAGGTAATTAGGATAAGGACAAAATTATCTGCCTAAAACTACAAATGGCCTTAAAGGGAAGATTAGACATAGGTTTTCTTAAGATGTACTAAACATATTGCAGTACCAGACATAAGGTATTTGAGGGCTATCTAAAAGCATATAATCAGCTTTGTAAGAGGACATATTTGGTACACACATCTATTGCACTAGTGTATACTAAGTATACTGTTTTGTATCATATAATGAATAAGCACTTCTTTATTTTGTAGTGTATTTTTATGTAAATGGCATACAATGCAGTGATTTTCATGACTTTAAACACTTGTCAGATTTTAGATGATAAAGCATTTGTGACTAGTTTATGAATAGGAATTAGCCTTCTATCTTACTGCATATGCATATCAGATTTTGTGTTTTGTCTTCTTTCAAAATACTTGATTAATGTATGCATGGTCCTAAAGCATGAGAACAATTATCTTCCATTCCCTGATGTTCTTCTGAGGGAAGGCTGTCTTCCTAAGTCTTTAATCTGATTAACTAGTTTCTGTGAAGTGTGGGTGCTCTACAGCTTTAATATTTTACTTTTGACTGAAAAAGGGATTGGACATATTAAAGGTACAGAAGCTATAGTGATGTTTGAGACATTAGTTTGATTTTAAATATATATGTTATTTTAGTGCATGTGGATTTCTGAGGTATATTTCTGATTTTTCTTATCCTCTGTTTGGAGACTTTTTAAACCAACAGAGTCCTTTGAATGATGATAATAAACCAGTTGCTACATTGGCCTAGAAATTGGTCAGGCTATAACTGTGGTGCTTTGTACTATTCAGAGCTGTCTCCTGGGTGTGGGAATATAAATAGCAGGAGATTTTGTGTGGGATAGGAGCGTATCACTTCTTCCCTTTTCAGTTCTTGTTTGGGCCTGTGATTTCTTTAACAGGCTGACTGCACCTGCACTGGCTCCTTTTCCTGTAATTGCTCCCCACCACTCCTGTTGGGTTACTAGCAGTCGGTAGGCACATTGGTTTGGGAAAGAGCTTTGCACACTGTGCCTGAGAGAGAAAGGACAGGTACCCTGAGCTGGAATGTCATTCCTGTTCCGAACCAAACCAGTGCAGAGCTTCTTTTCGCAGTAAGGTCATATGCTGCTCCTAGTGATTAACATAGGTTCTGAGTTGTGTTTTGTCTATAAAGTGCAAGTACTGTTGCTAATAGCAGTAAAAGAACAGTAGGAAAGTGAAGCAGCTGAGTGGGAGAGGATGTGTAAACAAGCCAGGGGCTATATGAAAAGACACAGAGAACGGATGAGTACAACAAGGTTCAAGACTGATGTGAATAGAAAAAATAATTCAAGGGAAAATTCAAGGTGCAACTCAGAGTATTTTTTACTTAAAGCTGGAAACATATGACAGACACTGTTGTTTTCTCAAAAGCAGCATAGCTTCTAGAATGATAAGTGCACCTGATTTTTTTATATATTCAGCGGTAATTACAAATTTTGTCTTTCTGTTTCTAAATGACATTTTCAAAATGTCAAGGAATTGTGTGAGTGGTGGTGGTTGTTGTTTTCATTAAACATGAAATGTGAGTTCACTAAAAAGATTTCCAGATATGCTAAATCTATAATTCAAAAATGTTGGTTGTCTGGAGTACTGGAGTCAGTTTTTATTAATTTTTAAGAACAAGTTACATAATAAAAACAAATTCCTTTTGGTGTTTTCTGTTCTATCTACATGTTTTTGATTATTCCAGTAATATTACATGTTTCTTGGTTGTTTGGTGGGAGGCTATTATTATTATTTATATTTTTAATTTTTAATTTATTTTATTTTTTATTTTTATTTATTTTATTTTATTTATTATTTTTGAAGGTACATTTTGAAAAATAAAAATAAAAGAAAAAACAACCAAAAAACGTTAGAATTGTGAACCGCCACAGGAGAAATTTAAGGCCTACTAAGGGTTTGCTTTGATAGATGTTGCAAGAATCTTCCACTTGACTGATTGGATATTTGCCTTGCAGGGTTTATTTTCATCTTTGTTATCTATGAAATATAAGGCGCATTTTCTTACTGTCACATGTTATTCTTAATAAAGTCTTCCTGTAGTAAATACTGGCAAGCAAGAAAGCTACATTTGGATTATTTCAGTGTCTGAAATGCCTTCAGAGGTGGAGGGTCTCCTGTAATATTGACCTGAATCAGAAATTCCATTCTGTATATTGTATTTCTAAAAGCATCTTAGTTTTAAAGACTTGTGTTTTGGATTTCGTGTCTGCTTTCTTTGCCCGGCACGTTCATCAAAATACGTATTCATAGCAGCAGCTGGAAAGAGCAGTTGATAACCTGAAAGTGCCTTTTGAATACCAGCTGTGTGTGTAGACTCTTATACAAAGTAGCTACAATTTAAAACTCACAGGAGTTTCCCAGATATGTGGAGTGTAGACAGCAGGATTTTCATGGTACCAGAATTTCTCTGGTACCTCTTCATGTATGTTTAATTGATGTGAAAATTCTTCTATTCAACTGAGAAGCACTTAAAAGCCCTCAAAGTTACAGACAGTTGGAGCCTGAGGAAAGGTGAGACGGGCTGAAGTTGTAGAACAAAACTCTTAACAGCCTGCAGAAAAACCTTACTTTCTTTAAATTAGATATTTTTGCTTTCATCAGATGTCCAGAGCTCCATGCTGTTCCATGATTGCCTAAGCAATGAGCTCGAGTAGATTTCTATTTGACAAAAAAATCCTTTTATCATTATGGATTGTTTTGTTTGTTGACCCGATAAAAGTCCTTTAGTCAATCAACTTACCCAGTGTGAGGTTTACTATTGAACTTAAAGGTCAAACTTGCTACATTTCTGTGTAGATTGTTTTTGTTTTAAAGTTCTTTGCATTGTCAAGTTGATTTTTACAAACTCATTAGAAACACTCTCTGTATATTATTTAGGAGTTGGATCATGTTCCCACAAAATTAGAGAAATGGCAGCTACTAAAGCTGCCTAGCCATATACCAAGCACTTCAGGTTTAACAGATCTGGTGTGTTTTTTTCAGCTTCTGGGGTGCTGGTGGATGAGACTGGACATGAGTTGGCAATGTGGGCATGCAGCCCAAAAACCCAATTCTGTCCTGGGCTGCATCAAAAGTAGTGTGGTTAGCTGGGCAAGAGTGGTGATCTGTTGAGTCAGTTCACAGGAGGCCACAAAGACGCTCGGAGGGCTGGGGCACTCCTTTGAAGACAGGCTGAGAGAACTGGAATTGTTCAGCCCTGAGCAGAGGAGGCTTCAGAGAGACCTTACAGCACCTTCCTGTACCTAAAGGGAGCCTACAGGAAAGCTGGAGAGGGACGTTTTACAAGGGCATGGCAGAACGGCTTTAAGCTGAAAGTGGTATATTCAGACTGGAAATTCCTCACTTGAGGTGGTGAGGCACTGGAGCAGGCTGCTCAGAGAAGCTATGAATGCCCCTTCCTTGGAGTTCACTGCTAGGTTGGATGGAGCTCTGATCAACCTGGTCTGGTGAATGGTGTCCCTGCCCATGGCAGGAGGGTTGGAACTAGACAATCTTTAAGGTCCCTTAAAACCCAAACCATCCTATGATTCTGTGTTAAGAAGTCCAGTTTGAGGAGAGCTGAGCCTCTTAAAACCACCAGTTTTATTACCCACAAGTAAAATGGCAGCATTGAGGGCAAAATAATTTGCCATATATTCTTAATCTGTACTTCTGGCTGTGTGAGGCAGAAATCAGGTGGATCAGTGAACTGAAAGGCCATTAACAACCCCTTTCATTCTGTGCTGTGGTGTCCATATTTTCATGTGCAGGTATTAACTTTTAATTCCTCAATGACATGGATCTAAAATTGAGAAAAATAAATATCAACATTTTATCTGCTGTGTTTTATTTATCAGTCTGCCTTGCTGTCTTACGTTTTTGCCATGCAAATTGAGTTGTACATGCAGAAATTGGCCACACTACAGTCTAATGCAAGTGTTAGCTGCTATCATGATCTCTCTGATGGTAGAATTACATTTGTCATTGTCACGCTCTAATAGTAAATCAGTTTAAGCTCCCTGTTTGTAAACTTCCTCATTGATGTCATATATATCTGTTGGTCCTTCCTTGTCACATATACTTGTGATATATGTTAAAGATCAATGAACATGATACTTATGAGTGCTTCTACCCTTGCTGTGATGTAATTGATAGTTTGAAGATTCAAGTCATTAAACCCAGGTACTTCTGTGTGACTGAATGAATTACTGGAAAAGTCCTGAATTGAATCATTCTTCAATGAATATCAGTTGTTTGATTGACTTAGTGTGCAGATAGGTAAATATGATGGTCCTTTTTCTCTACTTTTCTGAACTTAAAATACACCAATAATAGTTTATGGATCGTGGTTTCTAGATAAAATGTATTTTTGTGATAAATATATTGGTTTTAAAATAGGTCATCAGATTCACTGAAGAAAATGCTGGTGCTATTGAGAGTTGGATACTTGAGGTACAGGCAAAAGGAATTAGTGAAAAAAGAGATAAAAATACTTCTGGAGCTGAAATAATAAAGACAGTAGTTAAACCAGGCCTACTGAGCAACGACTGGCTGTTGGCTTCCATTTTAAATGCAAATAGTAGAATTTAATACTTCAAGAAGATACTTGAAGTGACAGCTTTTTTAGAAGGCAGCTTAAGCAACAGAGTGAATGGTTTGGCCACAGGTGAGGTCTGAATTCAGACAGGCTACAACAGTTAAATAAACCATCACTTTTGATAAAAGTTATAAGTCTTTTATGTGTAAAGTGGCTCACAAAAATTAACCAGGCATCAAGTAAAAATTCTGTTACAGCTTTTGCTTTCTCTTTCTTTTTTTTATCACAGTTTTAAGTGAATTACCTGCTTTTGTTTTAATCAGTGTCTGGGTAGGGAAACTCTCTGAGGGAATACTCAGTCATTTAGCAGAACTCTTGAGTGCTTCAGAAGTTACTGTCTTTCTCAGCTTTAATTCTGATAGTTCATAGAGAGAGTAAAACATTTGTGCTATGGTAGGCATGTTTTACTTTGTGCTAAAATAGAGGCGTATCCCATCAGTTTCTGTGTTACAGCTAGTGACTCATCCTGTGTGTTTAAAATGTCAAATACTTTCAGCCTTTGATTTCATATGCAAGGCAGGTCTGTGTCCTTTCTACACCTCTTTGCCTCCCCCCTGCTTAAAAGGCACCTGACTTGTTAACATTTCAGTGCTGGACATAGTGGCAGTGTTTTCCAAATAGCATGGCCTAGAGCAATAACATAGTAGAGATGTTGAAGAGCAATGACTTTACATAGTTCTATTTTAAGTCTTGCTCCTTAGTCTTTAATCCTATTTTAGGTGTTGCCTTGTCATGAATTTTGGAGAACCTCATTATCTTTCTCTTCCCCTTGTACTGAAAATGATGCTTTGTTTACTAACAGGTTGTAGACTATTAGATGTTGATTCAGAATGCTATTGGATGTGCCTCAGGAAAGATGTAAATAGAGTAAAACTTGATGATTTTAGAGTATAGTGATATTGACTGCATATTCAGTTTTGGTAAGTTTGTTGGGAGTAACATTTAGGAAATGTTACACATGTATAACAAAGGAAAGTCCAATTGCAAGAATTTAGAAAGGAGTAAATAATTTATTAATAAAATTAAACATGTGGACTATGATAATTTTACAGATGCTGTAAAAATATAAAATATGGCAAGATTTGCAGAAACTCTTAAGCTTTAATAGGTAAAAATTAGAAAAGTACTTAGGTTTTACAAGAGATATTCTAGAATTAAAACTAGTAATGAAACTTTGCTTTGGAACAAAATTAGCTCAGTTGCTTATTTGAGCTTATTGCAGCTTTATTTGAAACCTGTAATTAAATCTTGTTTTTCAGCCAGACAGTAGTAAGATAAACTGTAAGACTAACTTATCTTTGCAGTTAGGAAAATAATACTGGGGATATGTTAATTTTTTTCTGAATTAATCTTTTTTGAACAGTCATTCATGAAACTATGGAGCAGAATGGATAAACTACTAATGTCATTAGAATAGGCCTGTTCTAAATTTAGATAATTATTGTGGCATGTGTCATTGCCACTCCTAAATATTTCTTTTAAAAGTCTGTGAGGTGTAGTATCTTCTAACTCTTTTTCCTTCTTTTCTTTTGTCCTATTTATTGAGGGTCATGTTTTTAAAAGAGCCAAATGCATACACCAGAAAAAAAAAAAAAAACCAAAAAAACAAAACCCAAAAGCAGGCACGAGCCTGTTTCAGTGCTGTAACTGATTCATGGAATGTGGGAGAGCTGTATATCTCTTTGCTTGTTAAAAAGTTAGGGGAATTTTATTAAAATTTGAGATTGGATCCATCGCAAATTTAACTGATAAGTATTTGCCTTATTTCTGTTACTGACTCTTGCTCTCCTTGTTTGCTGCCTTTTTGCTTTTGTTTTTTTTTAAGACTAGTTCATGAAGCTGCTTGAAAAAACAGCCTGTGAAGGAATATGTTTGGTTTAAGAAATTTGAGGGATTTTTGAACCAAGTTTTGTTGCTCTTTAGACACTGTTCTCATGGGTATTTTTTCTTGTCCATTCCCTATGAGGTTACTGCAGAAAAAGGAGTCTTTTTTAATAGGGATTTGAGATTTTACTGATGAGCATTAGCATATATTGCACAGAAGATAACTATTGGCCAGCACTGAGTCATTGGTGTACAGTTGCTTCCTTCTTGAAGGCAAAGACGAGTAAATGAGGTGACATGAAGTAAAGTTAAATCCATCAACAAGTGGTCTCACGTTACTTATGTGCCTCCGCTATTGTCTCTGGAAGAGCCATGCTCCATCATTGTGGGAAGCATGTGCTCCATCATTTCTCTGGGCACGAGAATTTGTGTCCTAATGGTTTAGGATCCCAAGACCTGCTGTGGCACAGGGAGAATACTGAGGAGTGATGCCTTTATGGTAAATCTGAAGCTTCTTAGGTGCGATTCATCTGTCCAGCCATAGGCGTCTCGTGGCACTCAAGGTGCCTTGCAGTATCCATGGTAACCACACGGAGCAAACAAGTGTGACACGAGACTTGCAAGAGATCTTCGACCTTCTGGAATGTCAGCTGGCCACCAGACAGGATGCCCAGGACTGTCTAAACTGGTTTTAGATGACTGTGCTTAGGCAAATGAACCCTGTCCTTTGTATCAGGACAAACAGAATTGGACTGTATGGAATGCCTGATGTGTAAGAGATCAAGTTCTCACTAAATGATGTTGGGCATTGGCTTGAAGTATGGATTAGAGGGATCAACTAACTTGATGCATGTGTAGTGCTTGCAGCTTCATTTTCATGCTTGATAGAAGTTGTTGTAGGCCGCACCAGTTCATCTGGAATTGAGCTAATGATCCACTCCTAGATGTTCCAAGTAATTGATGTAGTCTATGTTTGTAAGTCACTGAAGGGAGACTGGCAGTGGGTGTCTTGGTAGGCACAGAATGCGGAAGTGACTTGGAAAATGTGAAGAGTTCATCTACTTGTTGTGGGTTTTTTTTTGCTTAGGCAGGATTTTGCAGTTGTCCTCATAAATACTTTGTAGTGTGAAAGAAGAAGTGTTAACAGAAGATAGAATGCACTTACTATTTGCTAGCAAAGCCTATAATTACCAGTTATTGAAGGAAAATTGATACAAATGTCTTGAGCAGAAGTAATTTTAAAAGCCTTTTTATTAAATATCTAAACATTAAATATACTATATTCTCTGGTTTGACTATTGTCAGTCTATAGTAAAATACTGCAAGTTGGTATTTACAACCCTATTTGTGTTAGATGTGTAAGATGTTTCTACTGAAACCAGTACCCAGATTTACCTTCATTGCCAGCTTTAGTTAAGTATTACTGCAGAGATCCAGTTTTTTCACCCTTATAATGTCACTTGAGGATCTACTTAAAGTCCATTAACTTCTGATTTCCTGCTGCTGAATAGCACAAGTAGAATATAGATCTTGTATTTGTAGTGCTGTGTAGGTGATACTGATTTCATTTTTCTATTATTGACTATGACTTAGAAAGTGTTAGATACCAGAATGCCACATTAGTTTTATGACTGTTCAAACCAGTTAAGGTCAAGGCTTGAGTTGCAGTGACAATAAATGTATTCTAATTTAATCTTCTTTGAAAATAAAGTGTTTTTTCTCTCTGGATAGGAAAAACTTTAGATTTCTCTCTAGGTTCTCCTTGTCACTGGATACATCTTTATGTTTACTAGATACATAATTACTTTTACTGCTCTAAGCAAATCACAGTAAATAAATTGTTTTGAAGTTTAAAATATTTGGGGTACTAGAATGTTCTTTGAATATCAAATTTTATTATAAATGTTTATGCTTTGATCTCTCTGAATACTTCAGAAAATGTACACTACATATTTGTGATCTGGCCCCCAAGAGTAATGCTGCAGGGCAGGAAGAGAGCACATATATTTTGTTTATTTTTAGTTCACATGGCATAGTTTTTTTCTTAAGAATTTTAGTATTTAATGCTCTGTGATAGTTCAAGTCTGCCTGGGTTTAATCTTCAAATAACTTTGGTAAATCGTAAATTCAGAAAGTGTGGTAGATGGGTTCTGATGTGTCCTGCAGGTTGGTTTGGAGGGTCTTTTACTGGAAAGATTGCTTACACAACTCTTGAGAGGTTTTATAGAAATGCACAGCAGTTCATGGATAGCAGTTCACTTGGTGTGCTGTACCTGCAGAACATCCTCTGGTGCAGATCTCTGCCCTTCATTAGAAAACGTCTAGTGCTCAGTTTTTGAATCTTGAGTTCCTAGCTTAGTGAAGATAAAAAGCTTTTCTTGAATTTTTGCTTCCCCTGCTTTGAAGTTGTTCATCTGGAAGAGAGCTTGTATCAGAGTGAGAGCATTTGTTGCTCCTCAGGTTTCTTCAGGAGCTTTTGGCAGTACTAGATTCCAGGCTCTTCTCTGTACGGTTCTTCCAAAACTCCTTATCCACTATGGTTTAAAATAGTACATATCAAGTACAATAACACTGTAGTGAGATTTAACTGTGGCTCAGGTGTCTTTAATTTACTGTGTTTTTCCTTTAAGATGTTCTGTGTGTTGCTAGCAATTTGTACAACTTTTTTGTTTTTAGTACCTTGAAGCTTTGTTTGAAAATGTGGTTGGGATAATGCGTTCTCAGCTGTCAGGTGTATTTGCATATGCAAAATTTGACACTCTGAAAGTGTTAAAATTACCTAGAATGAAAATTATCCAGTCATTTTAGAATGAAAAAAGTTTGCATTCATCAGATGGCTTTGTTTGAAATACCAATTACATTTAGGCTTTTATGACTTTTGTTATTGGAATATATTTTGTTTGTAGTCTGCATAAAAATAACATTAGAGGCACAGTTTGATCCTGAAATATAGCCATCCCCATGCTCCGCGTGTTGGCTGTCAGGAGCTCCATCCCTGGTCCTTTGGCCAGCCAAAAAGGCACGTAGTAAAGCCAGATTGAGCGGAACTGCTCCTTGATTATGCCCTGGGGAGCAACAGTTACAACTGGAGCTGGGCTGCTCCATGCTGAAGTACATGGAAATGCTTTTACAGGAGCTACCAGCAAGTGGATCATTGCAGATGAGTGAGAGCACATGGAAGGTGCATTGTAGGGGAAGCAAATATAATGCTCTGTTTTAATGAAGTGCTGTAAGTACAGACTTCATGTTTTGGATCTTCAGTGTAAGGCGTATTTGTGAAAATGGAATGTCCCTAAAGATCACTTGGGATTTTGATGGTAAATCCTAGGGAAATAAAAGTGTAAAGGCCTAAAAGGGTGGGAGAAACCTCTGGTTTCTTTAAAAGACAGCATGAAATTTTCCTGCTTATGTTTATTTAAAAAACAAGCAAATCCAGCACAAATCCAGCTGCATAATCACTTTAGCCCTAATAGAGTTCAAACAGATCCTTTTGAGCCATTAATTTTACATGCTTATGGTACTGTGTGGTCATTTTGGAAAACTTCAGGTAACTGTACAGCAATTTTTAATTTATTTTAACATAAACTATGAAAAGTGGTTAAGAACATGCATATTTTGGTGGTTGAAATAAGTTCTGTGTAACTTAAAAGGCATTTATTTTAAAAAGATGAGTTTCATGTGGACTGAAAACTGTGTAAAACTACTTCATGGTGTAGATTTTTAATCCAGTCTTAACAATCTTTTAAATGTATGCCTTTAACTAGGCAAAGTAATTCGACAGTATTACTAAGAACATTATTTACTGTAACTTCTAGTATATACTACATGTCAATAGGTTGAAACATTTGCCTTTGCATTTTTTTCTAAAATTCTGTTTGCACATTTTGGGGTTGAGCAGTAACTTCTACAAATACCCATCTTTGGTACTCCTACATAATGAATTGTTTGGTAAAAATAAAATTAATTTATCTGAGTCACTGGTTCCCAAAGTACATGGTTGTTTGGGGTTGTCTAGATTTTTCTTGATTAGGAGATTTTGCATAAATGAGCAAATGCTCACTTTCTATTTTTAAAATTGTATTGCAAATAACTTTATTGTTGAAAGGCTTGTGCTCTATTTGCATATCAGTGCTGCATTGTAGAGCTGTTGGGTAGTAGCATGAAAGTCTTGCCTGTTTCTTCATCAGATTTGAAAGTACAGCAACAGAACCATTTTTATTTGCAAAGTGTGTTTTCACTTTTAATCTGTTTTCATGATTCCATACTCACGTGCTGGTGTTGATGTGTTCATGCTGTTAAGAAATCTGCAAGGTATTGTTAATATCGTTATTATTTCAAAATTACCTGTAATGTTGCAGGTATCCTAGATAGCAACCCTTGCCACTTACCCTTCTATGGCAGTGTTAAAGCCGTTTCACTTAATCTGGCCTTTGTGTTAGTGGTTTTCCTTGCTCAAAATCTTGATGTCTGGTTCTATTTAAGATAGTGAGAGTAAAAGCATCAGGAATCAAAATGTATTCTGGCTCTGCCCGTATGCTGAGCGGGAGTGCTGTTTCCATGGCAACACACAGGACAGTGAGGGGGAAGGCTGATGCCTTTTCCTCTGATTCGGAGAGTTTACAGATCCAA
This sequence comes from Parus major, assembly GCF_001522545.3. Classification (NCBI taxonomy): domain Eukaryota; kingdom Metazoa; phylum Chordata; class Aves; order Passeriformes; family Paridae; genus Parus; species Parus major. The sequence continues at coordinate 48,620,282 of NC_031769.1, forward strand.
ACAATCACTCTTAGCAAGATTGACTTAAAAATCAGTGTTTGTAGGAGAGGAGGAAATAATGTTAATTTGGAAAATGGTGAATATGCACCAGTATTTTTCTTGTGATGGTTTGTTTCTTTGATCATGGAGATTCATTAGTACAAAATGCAGCTTTTGGCAAATGCTAGAATAAATGTACTAACTATAGCATCAGTGATCTTGGACACATTAAATGCAGGGTGTTCTGACGTTCGATGGTGCTGCAAATGCTGCTGGACAAAACCTTGCTATACCCTTTAGTGCAAGCTGCCTTCCTCTGGGAGGCTACATTGTTAAATATAGTTGACATTTCCCTGGGAGCAAGTTCTGAATAAGCAAAGGGTAAACAGTTAACCATTCCACAGATGATGAAGCTTTGCAATTAATTTATTATTTTTTTTACAGATGGCAGGTTTTAGAGCAGGTAATATGCTAAATTGGTCTTTCATTACTGTAGTGCAGCTGTGTCTCAGCCTCGCCCATTTTATTTATTGTAGGAACCACAGGCTGGTGTGTGTTCTGTGCTCAAGCGTATCGATAAATCCTTCTTCCCTAACTGGGTGGGGAAAACATGGTGTTCTACTGTTGGAATATGTTGGGGTTCTTTTAAGGCACAATACTTTGAGTTTAGAATGGAGACTGTTTAGTCACTAGAGACAAATTTCTTTCATGATTAAAAATACACAAACCTGAAATTATAGGAAAGAGGAGTGCAAGCCCCAGAATATTGTCTGCCTGTCTAATTTTTTTAACGAAGGATTGGAATAGTGGCAAATACCGTGTGTGGGAATGAATTTATTTGCATGGAGAATTTTCACCTTTTCCTCTGGCGTTGGCTCCCAGAAGATGATGTCACCTTGCAGCTCATTGGTTGTGCAGCACCTAGTGCAGGGAAGGGAGAGAAAGATGCCGGCACAAATCTCAGTGGTGGATCTAGGGTGTTTGCGAGCAGATTTTGATAAAATCTTTGATTAGTATTAAGAATTTACTGCATGTGGCCATGTGAGGTGCTGGTCCGTCCTAAGGTGAGGGGATTGAAGAGCTATCAGAGGAATGAGGCGACTGATCTGCAAGAGGATCTGTGATTGTAAGTTGAAAAATCTGGGTGGAAGGAAGGAGACAGGGAGTGCTAGTTAGACACATTGTGGGAGGATGTGTAGCAGAAAATGCATGCATGAGTGAAAGAAGGAAAAGGAGAAGCATTTTTCTTTGGTAGACTGGAATGATAAAAATTGTATTAAGGGCTTTCCTTTTGGAAAAATATTAAGAAATGGTTAAAAAAATTCAGTCTGTGCGAAGGTATTTTCCCTTTGTGGGAGTGGATGTGTAGGATTCATTTTCGTGCTTACTTCTACTGTGGTTAATTATGAAGGTAAAATAATATCTTATAAGAACTTGAGCTGTAGAAAATGCTGTTTATCTCCCATTGTCATTTTATTCCTAGGTCGGAGACTGGACAGACTGATAAATATTTGTATTTATTTATGCATTTTGTGAATTTGCATGAAATGTGAAGGAAAATAGTTGGTTAGGAAATAACACACCCCATTCTAATAGCTTATTTTTATTTAACATATCTTTTTCTAGACAAAAGCTTTGATGATGAAGAGTCAGTGGATGGAAATAGGCCATCATCAGCTGCTTCAGCCTTCAAGGTTCCGGCACCTAAAAAGCCTGGAAATCCTTCAAACAGTGCAAGAAAGCCAGGATCAGCTGGTGGGCCTAAGGTTGGAGGTAATGTAAAGCTATTCACATTCTAATCAGTGTTCCCAGAAACCTTGCCAGAGTAGGCACAAAACAGAGAACTTTGTAAGGTGATGTTTAATTCATGACTGCAGTATTTTTGCAGAGCTGAGAACAGTAAGGGACCCTGTTTTATGTAATTATTCATCTGTAAAGGTGTGTGCATGTCTGTCTGTTTTTGTGAGTGTACACTGAGCTTACTAAGGTCTCTGATATTATAAATAAAATTAATGTCTGGAGATAGCATTTATGTTGGTGAAATTTATATATATATATATATATATATATATATATACACACACACATATGCATATGGGTGTCTTTGCCGGAATCCACACTGTACTTTCTGTATATATAAATATCCTGTGAAATTCTGGAGAAAGTCTGTGTAGATGAAATTTTTACTGTAGGTCTGTACTGTTTCACGTGGCTAGAGAGGATTAGCCATCAACCAGAGCTCTCATCAGAGGTGTACATTACATCTGGATGACTTTTATTATTATTATTATTATTATTCTTTTAACTGTCAGCATTGTGAAATTGGCTGTGAAAGATAAAAAATGAGGGCCAAAACCCTTGGCAGGATTTTTTTGCATGGTATGGCTTCAAAGCAGTGTAATGAGGAATGCTTAGTAATTATGATCTTAGAACAGGGAAATCCGCATTTTTTTAGGGCGGGGGTAGTCTAACAAAAGCAACTGTTTACTGCTAAAGAAGTGGATGCTTTTTTGATGGTTCATGTACACATTCAGACAATATAAATAATTCTGTGGAAATACACCATACTTCAGGTACAGGGTTTTTATGAATAAGTGTTTCTTTTAGTAAGGGGTTTTTGTCAGAGTAATTATTCTATGTTCCTGTTCATGTAATCCTGTATGTAATCGGCAAAACAAACATAAAATTTGGAAGAAGATATACAGGGCAGACAAGATACCTTAAGTATTTTCACATTACTGAGATAAAGCTAATGTTTTGAAAATGTATTGTTTTTCAATGGTGATCTTAAGAATTCCTAATAAAATGAAGATTTCCATAAGGGCTGGATTAACACTGTCATAGTGAAACTGAGAATTGATAGTAATATATATCAGAATAGTGTCAGAAAATACCACCTAAAAGATTCCATAATGGAAATTATCTCATTGATATTTATTATTGTTGTTATTATTGCACATAGTAAGTATTATAAATAAGTAAATATAAATAACTAATTACAATGTCATCTTCTTTAACCTGAAGCATGCTGTTTTTTGCAGACAAGACTAATATACATAGTACCAGAACTGAATGATTACAATTCCTGTTTATTTCAATATGGGCTTTTATTAATATTTTATTAAATATAGATGGTTTTTTATGTAATTGTTTTTTTACATGTAGGCTTTTCACTTTACATGCTCTGCAGTAAAAACATGGAGATACAAGGTGAAGGGAGATAAGAACAGAATAACCACTTACTGATTTTTTCATTTAATCTAAAAATACAGTGGTAAAACAGATTATAACACAAAAAATTATTACGTTATTTTTTCTCCTTTTTCTATATTGCCAAACTTAAAAAAAAATTAAATTAAACATGCCAAAACCAGAGTACTATGGTCATTCCTTGCTTTATATCATCTTCTTTCAATGTGGAAAATATTGGGGTGTGTTTATATACCCATCTATTTCCCTTCTTTTTTTATTCTGTACTGTATCTGTAGTCAGAATTTTAATAGAGTATTTACAAATCCTTCATCTTCTAGCCTAATCAAGAACATTAGTATAGATGCCAACCATATTTCTAAAACAATAAGGTCATAGTCTCTTCCAGAAGTGAGGAGTTTCCTGTGGTAATCTTCATATGAACAATGACACTAGGTCAGACAAGAGGTCTGGGCAGTCCACTGTCCCATCTGACAGTGCTCAGAAACGGCTACTGAGACATGTACAGGAACAGAAGTGTCTAGAGACACACTGTCATTATGGGACAAAATTATGGGTTTGGGAAGCTTTATTCCACAGAGAACTATGGTCTTTGGAGAGTCCAGTCAGGGCATCTTGTTCTGCTTATCTAAAGACTTCCTGGATCTTTATGACTACAACAAAACCTTGATGCTCTTTCACATCTAATTTCTGTAGGATCTGCTTTGCAGGTGCCTAGAGGACACCTGAGATTTTCATCCAGCCTCAAAATTGCCATCTCTATAGAGTAAGTTTATAGTTGTTTGCTCTTGCTGATGTAGTAAGGCTCTGCTCTATCCTACAGTCCCAAATACTTGTGCTCACCACTGCATTCCAAGTCAGTAGTCAGTGGGCGTGCCATTTCTCGCCTTTTCCTCATAAGCACTGGATGGGTATTTCAGGCTTTCACTGCTCACCTCGTGCTTCTGCCACCTGTTGGTCCTGCCTGTCCCTTTTTTCCATCTCTCCATAAATCCATGCAGTTCAGCCTTGGAGGAAGAACTAGCAGCAGCTCCTTTAACAGTGTTGCTTTTTATTTCCCTTCCACAAAAATCTCCAAAGTCATGTAAGTGACCTGCAGTTGAAGCAGGTCTTTTACTGCAGTTTGTCCTCTTCAGACTTCTGTGACCAGGCAGAATTTAGTGCAGATAGAAATTGTGATAAGCAAAGGCTGAGATTACTGTAAGTTCCATTCATTTAAACTGCCTTTTATATTTTAAAGGATCCCAGACATCTTTTTCATAGGATGTTACTTAACAAAGGTTTATTTTCCTATGAGCTGCAGACAACAAACTACAGATTTTTTTCCTGGGTCCAGAAAGGATTTGAGGCTACCTTGTCTTGAGACTAAGAAAATGGAACTCCTTAGCCATGCTGCCAGCTTTCTTATCTGCTGACATGTGCTGAATTATACCTCAGACGCCTGTGTGCTTGGCTTCTCATTAGATACATCATGGAGATGGTTCTTATTGAAGAAATAGGTAATTCCACCATTACCCAGATATGTTGTTCGAGTGAAAGGACCCATCTGATATTCAGAAAAATAATTTCTTACTGTTTTGGGCATTTTCCATTTAATGTAGGAAATGTAGTTTGGTGGCACTGGAAGTGCAACATCATTGTCCAGGAAGGCAGGTGAAACAGGTGTTTATATGAGCAATAACAGTGTCCTACTCAGCCTGGAATTCTCTCTCCTTGTGCTGGGAAAGACTGTGCCAGACGTTTTCCTATTAGCAGTTGGGATGGGAAGACTTGTAGAACTTGTTGATTTGCTGACAGGTGGACTGGATCAGGCAGCCACAGTGGTTTACTGCCCTGGGAGTAAAAAATCCAGCAGGCTGTTTCTCCTCTTGACTTTTCTGTTTGGAGATGTTCAGACACTGAGCTTCTTGTTAGTGATGAATGAGAAGTGATAGTAGGGCTTCCACTTAATGGGACAGTGCTTTGTTTGGCATATTTCTTACTCTGTGGTCAGTTCACTTCCCCAGTTAGACCTTTGCCAGCAAGCACACAGCTGATCTACTTTCTTCTGATACACTTCCTCTCAGCTCTTCATTGAGGTGGTAGAGCCTCTGGAAATACCTCTTTGCTCTAAAGCCTTCTTACTGAGGATATGCACTCTGTGTTATGGCCTTGCAGAAATGGATACTCAGGGGCTTTTTCTTGGCAGTGTGGCACAAGTAGCTTTTTAATCGTAAGTGACACCATAATTTACAGTAGAAAAGGACTTGAGTATGTCAGCCAAATGAGCTATATTCCTATCCCTGTGCTGTTGAAGATCTCTTATGAGAGACCTCTTACCTTGTCTTTGGCAAGTTCTCTTGCAAATGTGAAAGATTTGTTCCAAGTCTTCTAGGGAATTGCCTGTTTGTATACCATTTGGAAGCTTTATGTATTCTAAGTATTAGTAGGAAACCTCAGGCTGCCTCAACAAGAAATCTGGCATCCTCTCTTTTACCAAAATGTCAGTTTAGGCCAGTAGTCTTTAAAATGGGTTAAATGTAGAAATGGTGATTCTTCAGAAGAGCCATGTGGCCTTTGGAAGAAGTGCTTGCTGATGAAATATAATCAGAACTTTTTTCTGTATCTTTTCATAAAAACTTCTGTGGGACTGGAGTATTATTCTTTTAATTTGGAACAAGGTGAGCTTCATACTTTTTGCAGCATTTTCAGCAGGAAGATACTGCATGATGCATTTTAGTCTAGTTCATTGGGGTTTTTTTTAATCTTTAGTAAGCTGATGGGCTGGCAAAGTTATGTATTGGTTATTGTTTCATACTGACAACATTGTTACACTCTATGAAACAAAATATCTATAGAAATCAAGTTACTGGAAAACCTGGTTGAACCAGGTGAACGGTTTGGCAGAAGAAGGCTGTAAGAACTAGAGTGACACCATACATAAAGGAACTGCAGGAAGCTGTTCCCAGCTTTAGGAAATTTTAAGTTAGGTTTTTGTATCTGTCATTATGCTTTTTTCCCCTTCTCAATAACAGACATACATCTCTTTGTTGAAAAGTATTAAATGGTGCTTATTTGCTTTTTTTGGCTCAGTTTCCTAGCAGAAGACATTTTGTACCCTTTGGAGGCTTTAGTATGAAAAAAATTAAATGAAAAGGCTCTGCATAAAACAAATGTGAGGCTGACAGGTGAAATCTCAGCCAGTTGAAGTTAACCTCATTAAAACTACATGTTGTAGTTAAGAAACATCTGTGTTAAAAGGACTTCAGTAATTGTGGAACTGTAAATACACATTGTTAGTGAATAGGCTTGAAACAAGATAGACTCATGCTCACTGTATCAATTGTCTCCAGACTCAAGAGAGTTCTATGTTCACTTGTACAAAAAACAAAACAGAATTCATAATCTATGCCCATAAGGGTGTTTTATTTTTAAATTTTTGAATTCTGCAGAAAATAAGTTCGTGAATGTTTCCTTTACTATTCTTGTTAGCCCTCATTAATTGATTTCCAAAGTGCTGTATTTGTTGTGTAAAATAAACTAGGAGTTTTTGGTTTTCGTTGTTCTACCCTCACCTTTTGTATGACATAAAGCTGCTCTGAGGTAATGTTAGTCAGCAAAGCACCCCTGACATTCTGTGGCACTTTGTTTCCTTTTTGATTTCCAGGTGGTGGTGTGAAAATTCAAGGGTTTTTCTTCAACATCCCAGCTAATAAGTCTTTTTGTCATTCTGAGCAGCCCTAGAGATTAGCCTTGGGTATCAATCTGAATCAGAGAATTTGCTACAGAATGCCTATTTGCTTCTTTTTCCCCACAGTTAATGTCAATTAACTTCCATCCCAAGAGATCCTTGCCCATGGAATTTCTGGGTTTCAATCTTGTGGTCATGAACTGCAGCTATTTTAACCTAATCCAGTATTCAGGGAAGTAGGAGGACTTTAAACTTTCTGTGTCCTCTGAGAGTTATTGGATTTTGTTGTTGTTTATTTCCCTGAATGTCACTTGAGTTTAGGGTTCCCTTTCATATGATCAATGCTCTGTTCTCCTTGGACCATAATAAATGGTTGTGCAATCACTGGGGTTTGCATTCCTGTATGCAGCTCTATTCAGCGGGGGGATTGAAAAATCCACCTTAATAAGGAATCTGAATGAAATTAAACAAACATGGTAAATTATGAATATATATATGTAATGCCTATACACCTATACACATACCTTCAGAAAAATATGTGTATGTGTCCATAACACTTCATTAGTCTCTCTCTATTTTCTGTGTCACCCAGTTGATAGTTCATACTACCCTGTTTTTCACTTAATTTCTAGAAGTTTCAGTTAGATTGTAGGATTCATTATGTTAGTATAAGCATGATATTATATTAGGCAGTCTTTTCTCAAAAGGCTCACAGTCTGGAAGTCAGCTTACAAATGGATAAAATAGGGAGAGATTACCAGCAGAGCATGAATGAAGAGGTCTGGAGATAAAAGTTCACCAAAGATGTAGCCCAGCCTGCTTGTGACATCTCTGCCTGAGGTTCTGGTCCCAGACACCTTACTGGAAATTATGGTTGTACCAGACAGTGACGAGAATAAGGAAGACAACCCAGCCCTTGTTTAGCTGCTAACAGCTAAACTGATTATTTCAAGCAATAGGAAGGGGAAGCAATTTGTTTATATTTTCATGCGGGTTAATCTAGGAGGAAAAAGAGGAAGGAGGGAAGAGGAAGATGGACTAAAGTCAGCTGACCCTGCCACTTGGAGTCCTTATGGACTGTGACTGTGTTGCAGAGTAAGCAAAGACAACCATTCCAACATGTTCCTGCATTGCTGCTTTGTGAAGTAGCAGGTGTGATTCCTCTTTGTAGGGTGCTGTGTGGGAGAAGAGTCTTAAGAAACTTGTTTCATTTCTTTTGACAATGGTATATGCCTTCAAGCAGAGAAGCAGGGAATGGAAATTGTTTTTATAATATAAGTATTTGCACTTGTGTTGGAAATGTTTTTTTCGAACATGTACATTAAAAGTTTTTTAAAATATAAGAGAAAAACAATTCATTATAGTCAAGTTACTTGGACCTTCTGCCACTTGCCTTAGTGAACTTTTAGAAGTAAAAGATAAAAATGTATTATCTAGAACATGTAAAAATGGTAATTATATAGTTTTTGGTGACAGGTGGTGTGAATCGTTGTTAATAAAGTGTCTGTTTAAATTGTTCCAGAATGGAATACAGAAATGGGCTCTGACAGCAGTAATGAAAATTCTGTATTACTGAAACATTTACATCACAGTATCTCAAATCATTGTGTTTTGGCATCAGAATTACAGATTATACAAATCAATTGTCTGTGTTCCTGCTTTTTCTCATTAATTTCTGTAAGGTAAAATAATTAGTGCAATTTTGCCCATTCAAATGTAAAACTGGATCAAATTAAAGTGTAAATAGGTTATTATGAAGTTACATTAAAAACTAAAAATAAGACTAATACTATCATGTTCATAATATTAGTATAACTACAAAACTCACCTGTTGAAACTGAACAAATGAGCCAGGATCACAAATGTATGTCCTTTTAATTATTTATGAAAATTGAGTGCCAAGAGAGAAAAGAAATACATGAGTGCTTTGATAGATTACCATGGGAGCATGAACATTGTGCATGAGTTGAAAGATGACTGCATGAGCTTCCAGTTGAGTAGAAACCAACATTAATCAATTTTAGATAAGCCTAAAAAGTAGGCATTTGTGTTCTTGCTGCTTGTAGAACTGCTTGTCTTCCCCCACATCCAGGCTTTGGTCTTACCTAATGTGTGCTGTCCAAACTTTGTACTAAGTATAACACTTTCATTTTCATTATTTTGTAATTTCCTTCTTTACTCTGTGCTTTGTAAATGTTTATTAATTGAATTGATCTCTACAGCATGTCTGTGAAGATCTAGTTTTATTAATCTTTTGTACCTGTGAAACTGTGTACAAAGGAATTGAGGCTAAACTTGTTGCAACTATGCAGTCAGTGTTAAGAATCAGCTTCAGACATTACTAAGTTTCTTGGAGCATGTAATATCCAATACATAATTCCAAAGGAATTTGCATGCTCAAAAGCAGCTTCAAAATTTACAGTGTGCATGCTGGTGCTGTCATCTTCAGTCCACCTAAGAATTACTTTGTGCTTCCTCTTAGTACAGGAGTCCTGTATTTGTACCTGATTAACGTCACACCTCAAGGCTTGAGATGTGCTATCCTAATAGCTGGAAACCTGGCACCACTCTTCTTCAAGTGCAGTTCACTCCTTCTGCTTGTCCATCCTCAGAGGGACATGCTCCTGTTCTCTTGTGGGGTGTATAATTGTATGGAGAGATCTGCTTAGCATCTCAGCCCTTGCAGACAGCACACTCACTTGTTGGGTGGAAACTTCTGTTCATGAGCAATGTCTCTGGCATGTAGGAGGAATGTTTTAATGGAACAGGCGAGGTACAGGTGGGCTCTCTTGGGAAGTTCTCTGTGTCTGCCAGATTTCTAACACAGGCAGATAAAGTAAGGAATGCAAGGTATTGTAAAGGTATTTTAAGATACTGGGCTGTTTTTTTCAGTTTATGCTGCTGTTCCAGTTTGAATGACTTTCTGGGTGCCTAAGGGACAATGACTTTTGGCATTGGAAGAAGTGGTGTGGACAGGTCAGTTCATAGTGAGTGTCAGTCACAGGGGCTGAACATGACAGAATTCATCTGTCAGTTTCCTTAAAGTGGACTTTCTACTGAATGCTTTTCTACTCTGCTTAGTCACTTGAATTGTTTTCTAAGCTGGCTTAAAGCAACATGAAGGCTTTGCCAGTCCAGATGCTGGTGGGGGGGAAAGGTTCATTTGAGTTTAGTATTGTATTTGGTGATTTAAAAACACATTTTTGAAATTAATTTCAAAAACTCTGGTGGATTGTGTTGGAACAGCTGAACAGGTTTGCTGATTTAATTGTCTGCCTGGGTGTCTTTGTCAAAGGCAGTTCAGCTTCAGTCTGAGGCATTTTAGGCTAAGTTACTGAATCATGAGCTGCAGTGGCCCATGAGACTGGTACAGGTTCCTTTTGCTGTTCTCTCACTCTCCTGTTTCCCTATATGCAGGTGATAACTACTGTAAGACAAATGTGTTGAGCAACCCAATAAGGCAATCTCCCAATCAACTTCTATTTGTGAGGCCTTCCCTGGTGTGTGCTTGCAAAAGTTTATAATAACAGAGGGGTTTTGGAGAACGGGGAGTTAACTAGTTTGCAGATGCAGTTGCTGTTTCTTCAGGAGATGGACACAAGGCAGGTGAAACTCAGCTGATGAAAACTTTAATCTAAGCTAGGACCTCTGCAGCTCTTCCCTAAAGTTTTACCAGCAGAATTGTGGCAATTAGCAGCATTATCTCTTTCTTAACTTGTATAGGAAGGCCAGTAAGTGATGCTAACAGTAAAAGTTACTTAAACTAACGTAATTTTATCTAAGTTGGTCTAATTATATCCATCCTGTAGGATATACCAGTGTAGCTATCTGAAACTGTGGTTGTTTAAAAAAAAAAATCTTGTCTAATGTTGATCAAAGTGGTTTTTACTCGAGCAACTGCTACTTCTTTGTTGCTCTCAAATATTTTCCTACCTTGAGCAGGCAAGCTGAACGCATCTAAGCGACTCTCAATCACTCAATGATGAAAGAACACCTTTGTGCTTCTTACGGATACTTGAGACTGAAGAATGCTTATTTGCTTGTTTTATGGGAGGTTTTTATTTAAGTTTGTCAGTTGAAGTTCACAGATCGGTTTTCAAAACCTGGAAATAATAACATTTAGAATGTTAGAATCTGTTAATACATCAAGGTCTCTATGCAGTGTATCAAATAACTCAGTAGTTTAAAACCTGAAGGGTATTTTTAAAACTTCTCAATCTCTAGTCATTTTTCTGAACATTTGGTTCCTGTTTTACAGAAGCAGACTTATGAAAAGTGCATATGAAAAGATGCTGTTCTAGATTATTATAGTTAAGTTACGATACCTGGAGAGATAAGGAGACTTCTTACTGAGCTTCTGAGATTGAAACCAGTCTGTACAGTAGGGCATTATCAGAGTCATTGTCTTAAAAGTCACCCTTGCAGTCTCAGAGGTGGTTATTCAAATCATGAAGCACTGGAAATTTCCTTCCCTGGCCCCCAACAGATGCCACTTTAAAAGTAAATAATAAGGCCTGACCCTAGGATAAACAAGTAGATTTTGCAAAGACTGAGAGCTACAGAAGATTAAGGAAAAATCACAGTTAGAGAGATTAACAGCAGAATGTACATTCAAAGAAATATGACCTTTACGACATCTGCCCACTGTGGCTGAGAGCAGAATATGGTTATTATTGCAAGTACCATGCTGAAGGAACAATTAGGTTTTGTGTCTTCGTCATTGGTAGGGTTGTTGTGATCTATTATTTATAGCTTGTGTGTGTGCATTGCCTCGTTTGTTTGTTTATTTTTGTTTGGTATCATCACTGTGCTTAGATCCACTCCACTCAGTGTCTTGTGAGAGAAGCTGTCTGTTTCACCATGTAGCTTATGCAGTTGTCCCTCCTTGAGTTCATTTTGTTTAAGTATTCCTCTATTCCCCTCAGCCTATACTTAGACTTTCAGCAGCTGTACTTTTTAAGCTGCCTGGGCTAATTTCCTTCCCTCTCTTCTCTAACTCACTTGTATCCTGAGCCAGCCACTGGATTGTGCTGCCTTGGTGTTTGTATGGCCCCACAGTGAGGCAGACTAGGGAGTTGCTCAGTGAAGCTATTCTTCTTGGCCAGTTTATTTTATTTTTGGTTTAGCCACTCCCTTTTGTGACTTAGTGCTCAGCAGTACCAGTGCTGGAATGAGAGAGGTCAGTAGGAGTGAGTGGGAGTTGCCAGTTAACCTATTATATGAAAAGCTGAGTAAGTACTTGAGCTTATTCTGGCTATTTATCCCACGCAGAGCTGAAGCTGCTGGCTGTTCCTAATTTCCAGCTGGTTGTTTATTAACCTACAAAGCCAAAAGGGTAACAGTAGTTTGTTTTTTTTCTCTCAGTCCAGAATGATCTGCATCTTTTGCTTCAGTCTCTGATAGATAAGAAATGAAGCTTTTGAATTATCTGAGACAAAGGCATAACATTTTGTCGTCTTTCAGGAGGAAAAAAAAATTGTCCCCATCATTTTACTCTAGATATGTGTTTATGTAGGATATTGCCTGCAGTTGGAGATTTCTGAGGGATAAAAGACATCTGAGAAACAGTATCCCTTTCAGTTAAATCCCAGTGTTAAATTGTGATGCATGTTGTATCAGAAAATAGTTAAATTTATTTTTGGGAAACATTTTGAGAAAAGGATTTTAGGAACAAAGAGTAAAAGTTTTAGAGTACTTTTTACTCCTAAGTTGCTATATCAACTTTGAAGTTCCCTTTTTTTCACAGGGAAATTTTTTGTTGTGAAATTTTTTGTTAATAGACTTACAAAAGTAGAAAAAAAAATAACTTGACAGGCCTGCTACCAAATACAGATTGAGAAAAAATTTTTGTACTTTTAGGCCAGCACTTGTGTACTTTATTTAACAGTTAGGCATGCTTTGAATAAGCAGTTCCCTATTTCTCTATTTCAAAACAGAAATAAAAGTCCAAAATCACATTCAGCATCTTTTTTTTTTTCCCCCCATATAGTGTTGTCCCAGGTTGTTTTGTCATCCCATGATGTACAGATCTGTAGATAATGCTGGGGAGAGCATGAGGGCTGAAGAAGGGAAGAACTCAACCACAGGACTTAACTCCTGGGTGAAAAAATTGATTTCACAAAAGGCTGGGTAATTTTCTTGCTTGCATACAGTACCCTTTCTGGTGTTTAGTTATTCTCAGTGCTGATCTCAGCCTTGTGACTGGAATAAACCTTCTTCCAAAAAAAGACTCCTAGGGTCTTGCAAAATGTTAAAAACCTTTAAACTGAACTCACAAAATTGTCATCTCTGTTAGCAGTATGCAGGAAGTGAGGTGTTTGTTGTTTGGTTTTTTTGCTTCCATTTCCAGACTCACTGAACTTCAGTTTAAACAAACAAAACAAACCTGAAGACACACACACAAAAAAGAGAAACCTATCAAAACCCCCACAACTTCACTGTAAAACTGAGAGGGGCTTCAGCTGCTGTGGTAGACTTTATATGGAAGCATGTCTGTTACGTTTGGTATATTCTCACCAGCTTCCTGAAGTGGAACTGAGACTTCCAGGACTCTCTGTGAGTCTAACTAGAAGGCTTGAAGAATAAGAATAAATAACGGTTATGAATGAAAACTAACAAACAATGTAAATGAATGTCTTGTGTGTATTTTTCTTCCTCTCCATGAGAGAATTTTTTTCTTCTGAGTCTCAGCTGAAAAAAGCTCAGCTGGATTCAAGTCCAAAGACAGGGTAATGTAATTACCCAGTTGATGAGGCTCTGGATTTTAGCTGTGTGTTGAGCACTTGAAGATGTTAAAAATGCAGTGGGGTTAAAGCCCCCTAGAATTGTTTATAGTGTTCTTGCCTTTAGGAATGCAGTAGCTGAACTTGCCGTTTTTGGTCAGAGGACTGTGTGTTCCGTGGGGAGCCTTGAACATGCACTTTTCAGTCAAAGGAATTGATACTAGAGAGAGATAAAAGAAATTTGTAACCACAAGCTTGGTCTGAGAAGGTAAGCAACAACGGCAACAAAACAGCTTATATGTGTACTCTGGCAGCTATATCAGTTTGGGGTCTGGTGGTAGAACTGTCTGAACTGAGAATTTAGTAAAGCTCTGGTGTTGCTTTTGTAGAGGAGAGCCTTACAAAAGCATGTGAGATCCTTTGAAGGCATCTGCGTGTGTATGACTGCTATGTATCTTGTTAGCACAGTAAAATACTTTCTCCTGAATTGGGAAACAGCAGGTGGAGTTCTCTTATTTTTTGATTGTCTCTACAGAAACAGTGACTTGGTAAACAGAATTGGTAAAAATACGGAGAGATTGGTATGGGAAGGAAAAAATTGAACAGTATTTTTCCTTCTCTGGCATTGTGGTCTTGTGACTTGTATACAGTATGAAGAGAAGTTACTTCATACTTTGTGCTGGTATGCATATGTGATCATGCAGTTGAGGAGAAAGATCAGTGAAATAGAAGTGAAATGTGATTTACAGATCACTTTGAGTCACATAATATTTTTTTACCAGTCTACAAGGTAATAAAACAACTTTTAGGGAGTATTAATTTTAAAGAAAATGGGTTTGTAAATGTGAACTAGCTGTTGAAACTCAGGAAGACAGAAAGATCTCTGTGTCTGGACTGTGTCAAATGGATTTTAAATAGTAGTCTGTCCCTCCTCTTTCTCTTTTTGAAGTAAAAAATTGTTATTCCTTGGATAAAGGATTTTCCCTTACTGCTTAGGGTGCATTACTGGATGATGTTTAGGTGCTAGAAGTATCTGTCATGTAACGCATCCTGTTTCTTAATTTTTTAAAAGTGATACTTTCAGGCAGACTGAAAGTGACAGCATCTACTTACTTAGCAAAGGCACCTTCATCTCCTTTTAATCTTTTCCTTTTTGGTATACAGCAATGAACTAGAAATACTTGAAATCCAAACATTTTTCTATATTTTTGTGTTCATGGCCTATATGTGTCAATTTGCAATGTTTCTGTAGTTTATTCCCTAGGAAAAAAAATTCAGTAAGTAGAGAATGGGAATGCAAAATACTTTTTTCCCTGTGTTAACATAGATGTTTGTGTGTTTATGTAACTGAATAATAACACAGAACTTCTATAACCATACTTTTCTATTTACTTTTCCAGAGTAGGTATTTATGTTGAATCTGATTGTTTTGTTTCTATAAGACTTTCTTAAATGTCGGAGTATTTGTGGACAAACA
This sequence comes from Parus major, assembly GCF_001522545.3. Classification (NCBI taxonomy): domain Eukaryota; kingdom Metazoa; phylum Chordata; class Aves; order Passeriformes; family Paridae; genus Parus; species Parus major. Next base: position 48,635,340 of record NC_031769.1, read on the forward strand.
AATGAGGTTATGATCTGAGCATCTAAGTAGCTGTTTGTACCACCTACTTTAACATGGTGCCACTGGGTTAAATTATTTCTTTCAAGATTTCTCTCCACAAAATTCTTCTCTGATGAGGGTGTTCTCCCTTTGAAGAGCTGTACAAGTTTGTGTGGCGGAGGGGCGTGTTCTGGGTGTAAATGGATCTTTCCCTCTGTGTTTTTTAGCTGGTCAAACACTCATGAACTTTATGGAAGGGCTTGTTCCCTCTGCTCTCTGAAAGGAGAAGAAATAGGTGGTTATAATTTCTTCTTTCTCTTCCGGCTGCCACTGGCAATTGTGACAGATGGTGTTGGAGATACATGTGCTGTGTTGTGTACAGCATCTCTTTACAGCAACCTTGAGCTAAGGCACTCAAAATCTATTGCATGTTCCTGTATCATACTGCAGGTACTGTGTTCAGATTCTGTGGTCTTAAACTAGTGAGAAAGATATGTGAGAGATCTTGTTCTGCATAGCAGTGTTGAGATCTAGGAAGTTTTTCACCAAATTTGTGGTAGTAAATAGTGCACCCTCATGCTTCCAAACTACTCATGTATACAGTCATAGCAGATATCTTTTCGTTCACCATAATTAAGAGATCAGGGACTGTAAACCATGATTCTTAGAGTGCACAACCAAAAATTTGATTCATCAAGAATTCCTAGCTTTTTGTTCTGGTTGACCACTCAGCCTCTTAAATGCTTTTTCTTTATGGCTTTTATTTTTTCTGTAGTTAGTAAAATACGTATCTTCTCTGTGTGATGCCTCCATTTCAGTTACATTCTGTCAGTTAGGGAGGACATTCTGCCATATATCCTGTTGGCCTCACTTTGAGGTACTTGTTCCTGAGTACTCATTTACTATGACAGATAATGTTTTTCCCTTCAATAAGGAAATGTTGAGGTGGACTGATTCTCTCCATGCCGTTAATATTTTAGTCATATTCCTGATGCACTTACTGGAGATATTTAAGGGTTCTGCCAAACTTCACCTTGTGCTTGGAGTTCTAGACTTGTAGCATAGCTTGGACTTGATGACCCTTTTCTTCAATTTGATAGAAAACTGGAGCTCGTTTCTTTTAAAAAGAGTGCTTTCTTTATAACCTGAGTTTTTTCAGGAGGGCAAAATCGAGACACTGTTTTCAAATAGTTTTCTTTCTTAGAGTTGTCTTAGCTTCTGCCCAAGATTTTGATGAAATTTGCAACATGTACCTGTGTGAAACCAGCAGGTGGTTACCTGTCAGTATTCTTTCCTGGTCCTTCTGCTGGACATCTTTGGATGCCATGTGAAAATAGTTCCATTGTGAGTGGTCTGAAAACAAAGTCACTGAAGTTCAGATTTTGCTCCAATACAAATTCTTCTCACTGTGTCTTGTCTTTTGTTGTTGGAGTTCTTGTAACCTTAAGACTAAGAAATGTAACTCATACTTCTTAGCTCCATGTGGGAGTCCAAAATCAACCCCCAGACTTTCAGGGCTGATTACTTAAGGCACATATGTTAAGATGAAAATTCATCCTGAGGAATTCTATTTAGTGATGAATAGCTCTTGTTCTGGTAAATAATTTGAAATTTGGAGCTTTATTTTAGAACATTTTTATTGTCAGGGTGCAGGTCTCAGAATTGAATGCAGACAGCTGCTAGAGGATTGTTACATGAAGCATGTTTCCATTTAAACACAAAAATAAAAATTATGACACCATTAAATTTGTGAAATTGGAAATTACTTGGAACTGTTCATTTTGGGTTAAAAAAGGTAATTTTTATTTTTCTTATGATAAAGTCAGTGTTCAAGGTTTTGTGATTATACACATGATGTACAATTCCACACAAAAGTGCAACATTTTTGTATTTAATACTGTATATTAAATGTTTGAGAGTAGTTATGGTGAAAGATGGTTGTAAGAGATTTGAAACCTTGATGTATGTTGCATCCTGTTTAACAGTATTTAATGTTTATTTAGGTTCCTCTAAAGAAGGAGGAGCTGGAGCTGTGGATGAGGATGATTTTATTAAGGCATTTACAGATGTTCCTACTGTACAGGTAAGATGCTGTGTATATTTGTGTTTGTCTTCAGAAATGTTATTTGTAATAATGTGTTAACCTGCTTTTAAAATTTACATAATTTTACAGTGTTCTAAGCAAGCATCATTACTTTTCCCTCTTTCTGACCTTAGAGTCTTCATGGAAAGCTCTTTATATTTTTCCAGTAGTTACCAAAAAAAATGTGCCACCTTTTCTTTAGTGTCCTACTAATTATTACCACATTGTGTTTTGGCTAAAATGCCATATTGCTTTTCTCAAACTTTTTCAGGAAGCTAGTGAATATAATTGGATGTTTTAATAAGAAAAAGATTAACGTAGCATTTGGAAAATTTGGGGCTGCAATTTCAAGGCATAATCAAGTAATAATAATACAGGCAAATAATTTTAAAAAACAAGAATTGTATTTTCAAATTTGCCTGAATTGTAATAATGTGTGTCTGCTCTATGTGTCCTTACTCTAGCAATACTTAAAAGAATTAAATCTAGTGCCTTATTTTCATACTAATGAATTTGTTGGATTCCGGGTTCTTAATTAAAAGATCAGATTTTAATTTCTAGTCTTTTAGCGTGGGAATTGCATGTATTTGATACTTTCACATAGTTGAGTCATTTAATATGTGTGTCGCTTATGAGTGCTACTTTGAATAAGTTTTCCTTAAGCAGCTGAGGTGTGGAACACAACCAAAAACACAGTAAACCACAGTTCCCAAATGACAGGATTTTATAAGACTCCCTTTTCTTGATATGTACTTCTGTTCTATTTTTATTTCCCTAGCATAGTTATTTGTTAGATCTGCTTCTGCAGGCAGCAGTACTGTCTGCTTTCATGAGGGAGTGCTCAATCTCCATGATCCCTGTCACATCAAGGAAGTCTTTGTCTAACACTGGAAGAGCTTTATATATCTTTGCCTCTGCAGACTGTTTTAAGAATTCTTTGGAGGATGAAAACATGCAGCTCTTAATATTGTTTATCCCTATTGCGTTAGAGCCATATTCCACAGAACAGAGAATGTGATGCTTGTAGTTCAGTGCCTTAGTGTTTGCAGTCCCAAGCAGAGTTCTCTAATTACTCAGTGTGATTGGTAACTGCAAGAACAAAAATGGGGTGACCACCTGATGTGGACCAACATGTTATTTTCTGTCTGACTGCTGAATGGCCTAGGAAGGTAGGTCAAGAGATAAAGTCATTTGTCTTTACTCATCTCCCTCAAATTGCAGTGAGGACGCAGGAGAGAAATTGTATATAACTTATTCCAAAATTACCTATTTGTTTCATGGATGAGCATGCAAGAAAAAAAACAGGATTTTTTTGTTTTTAGTGTCCTTAGGAATAACGTCTTTCTATCCAACTTTGTGCTTCTGGTTGCTGACAATCTCTGATATTTCAGAAAAAACACCAAAGCAGATTTTATGTTCTGTGACCATATTAAATATTAAGGAAGTGGGAAATTTTTCTGTTAGACTTGTGAAGAAAGAATGTTTATGACCTGTAGTTTACCAAATTATCCTAAAAGCAAAGGACAGCATGAGGAGAGTGAGTTGTTTGGATGTTACTGGGCCCATTCCTGTGTTTCTTCTGTTTTCATTACATTTATGGATTTGAGTAGCAGCCTCAGTGAAAGTAAGAAAGGAAACGGTATGGAAAACCAGATTCAGTTTGGGATCAAGCTTAAGTGCATCTGAATTAGTCAAATAAATTGAGGTTACTTATAGTGTGGGTATGTTTTAAGTCACCCTTAAAAGTCTCCAGTGGTAGATCTGACTTTCCAGTAAGCTGTTCATATGACAGCTCATCTTTTTTTTAGGAATGCCATATTGTTTACGTGTACCCAGTTTTCAGTCTCCATATTGAAAATACTTTCCATATGTATAGTCATTCTTACTTGTGTTTGAGGTTTTAATTTTTCTGTCTTTGATGTTACAGTTGCCTTTAATGAAGTGTATGTTGCCCTCTAATGGATAGGAGCTGTTTATGAAGATAGATTGGTGATTTCTAGATGTAGTCTGATGGATCTGTGTGCCAGAAAGTACTGTAGTGACAGGATTGTGCCTTCATATTCAAGATTACAACCTTACTGTTTTTTCAACTTAAGCCTTTGCTGAAACAGAAGAAAATTCTGTGCTTGGGTTATTAAGTGTAACTCCCATTAATAAAATCTGTTTGAAAACAAGTTCAGTTCTTTTTATAAAGTCTGATGTGGGAACTTGTGAGCAGAAAATGCATTATGTCATTGGCTGAACACATAATTTCATCTTGGCCTCCTAAAAGTATAATTAATTGAGGGCAGGGAGAAAAGAAATTATTAAAATACTGCGTTTTATTCCTGTGAATTTAAAGTAGGTATGTACAACCTTGAAAATACAGGATTTTTCAGTGGAATTATGACTTTCATTTCCTGACAAAATGAAATTATACCGCTTATTAAATTCTACATTGCAATGCTAATTTGAATATTCTTTAGGCCAGTTCTATTTGTGCCTGGCAGTTAAAGAAAAAATTTAATTCTTTGCCTAGAAATGCCAATAGCGTGGACATGAACCCATTGAAGAGGTTGTTTCTTTGTCTGGTGCCCAGCATGTTTTCATCCTGTACTATACTATACAACATGGTCTCTCCTATTACACAGAGGCTGACAACAAAAAAGTCCTATTTTCAGGATTTGCTTAATCAAACAGCATGCAAAAGGTTTTTGTACCTCTACCAGGACTTCAGACTGAGATTTGAGTGTACATTGAATGGTCCTCAGTTAGATGCCACCAAAAGGCATCATCCTGTTCCCTTCTTGTTACATTTCACTTCTTTATGATAAGTTCACAGAGAAATGCTGAGTTTCCTGAGAAATTTTTGCCTCTCCTCTTGTTAGGATGAGCTTTTGGTATATTAAGCTCTGAACTGAGCAGGTGACAGGTCAAAGTAGTTTATGATAAAGGGAGATCCTGAAGAAGTTGAGTAATGTCATGAATTCTGATATATGAAGTGTCGCTGTAATATGAAGCTGCATCTTGAGTTAATCAATGAGTAGTCCCTCACACTTTCAAAGAAAAATAAAAATTTTCTTTCTTAATGGAAATTAATTTTGATAGAAAAGCTTACTGAGACACACATAATACTTTTTAAGAGTATGGTACTTACAAGAATTAGTGTTAGAATAAATTAGGGTTGTGTAACAACTATTAATAGGCTACTAGTATACACAAATATATTAAATGGTGATACAAAACTTGTATTTGATTTTGTGGGCAGTGGAGTAGGAAGTCTGTTACACTCACCCAATTTTTTTCGTTAAGTCATTTGTTCATTTTAAGTTAGTTGTACATGAGATGTTTAGTGACTTCCAGTGAAGGAAAAGTAATCATGAGGAATAGCTTTCTGGTTTTTATGGATGCAGTCATGTCTCCTGTATAGAACTTGAAAGATGCTTCTACAGTGTATCCTGGAAGAGCTCACAGAGCTGCATGGTAATAAAAATCTCAGTTTTGTGGGTAAAGTATATTCAGAAATAGTTTTCCACTTTTTAGTGAAGCTGGCCTGGGTGTGCTAAGTCATCTGTTTCTGAAAAGGTTCCTACCCTGTTTATTCTGGAAACACAGCATAAAGGTGTTTTAGAGCTCTGATGTCTTTCACCTCCTCCATATTCCAGCATGAAATATGCACACCTCCATAACCATGTTCTGTTGAAGTGTTGGAAAAAGAGTAGATGTCAATAGAGTTAAGGTTCCATATCTTCTGTAAGTTAAATTAATTTGATACGCTCAGGAAACTGCAAAGCTAGACTGTATTTGAAATAACCCTAACATTTTAAGATGCCTGGGAATTTAAGATATTTTCAAGAAAATAATTATTCAGCTTAACTGCAGAAGAAAGTCATTGCATCATTTTAACAATAAGATCAAAGATGCATAAGTACGTGCTAGAACAGTGTGTTCAAGAGACAGAGTTCCTAAGCAATTCATGCAAAGCAAGGTGTCCTAACTGCTGGCCCTTGTTTCCTCTGTGTGCTCTTGCACATATAAAAATTAGGTCTTGTACTTAACTACTGAGGGAGCATCAGGCCCTGCTATTTAGGTGCTACCTAAGTTATCATGCTGATGTCCAGGTTTGCCTGTAGAAAGCTGTGAGTTTCCTTGATGTCCTGACCCACATCTGCCAGCCCTGTGTCTTGAAGGTGTCTAAGGTTGCACCAGGTGCTAGTGGATGAGCCAGTGAGTTTTGCCCAATCTGATTATGTAAAAAAACTTCTGATCCAAAAAACTGGAAATGTTTAGCTGAAAATATTTTTTTTAAAGAAACACAACTCTGGCCAGATTAAGTTTCTCCTTAGTAATTTGCTTCATATTCTCTTAAACTTGTTCGCAGTCTGGAGGGAAAATAAACTTAAAATTTTGCATATGCAGTGGAAGCAGAAAAAAGCATCCTTTGACTTATGTCCAAGAAAATAGAAGGGAAATCACTTAATTTGACAATAATATTTTTTCAGGAGTAGGTTTTTTATTCCTTTCTTCTTTAAAAATACATTCTTATACTTGTACAGTTCAATAAAGACATAAGTTCATTTCTAACCAAATAGTGATTGTTGCGTGAATAGATTGTTCAGGCTTCGTAGTAGCGGTCTTACTGTATAGTGAGAATTCTGACTAGAGGTGGCTCCTTATATTTACTTATTGTGTAAGTTAATGAATTATAGTCTTAAAGTAGCAATACATAGAGAAGCTATGGAAGGCTTTTCATTTAATTTTTCAGGCAAATTTTAATTTTAGTGTTCTCACAACCCAATTAGCTCCTCAGAGAGTCCCAGCTCCAAAAGAGTTGCAATGAGTTAAAATGTTGGTTTATATTTTGAGTTTCATTATAAGAGTGAGTATGAAAATGAAACTGAGTTTGTGTATTATTGGAGCAGATTATCTAAAACCTCTGTTCCTGTTGAATGATGTATTTTTTTTTAAGTGGATTTAATGAAATTGTGGGTATGATTACCTCATCACAAAGGTGAAAGGTGAAATCTTTGTGATGAGTTGAAAGGAAAATGTTGCTTCTTCAGCCTTTTTTTTTTTTTTATGAACATTCATTACTCAGTGATGTCCTTACAGACTGGTTTTAAAGTGCCTATTTATGACCCTTGCACAGATATCTGAAACTCTAGGGGTAAGATTTGTGGAATTAGAATTTTATTTTCACAATTCTCAAGCTATTTTTCTTCATCACAATACCTGGGATATTAACAATATACACTTCTTCATTTTTTTTTTTTATTTTTAATATTTCAGATCTATTCTAGTCGAGAACTTGAAGAAACGTTGAACAAAATCAGGGAAATTCTCTCAGATGACAAACATGATTGGGATCAACGAACTAATGCGGTAAACTTTTTATCATAAAGCACAGACAGTTACTTTAAAATGTTTTTTTCCTAAAGTCATTACACTCCAAGTAATGAAAGAAATATTCATTTTAATTTTTACACACCTTGAAGTTCTGCATATCAAGTAAGTCTAAAATGCATTTTTGCTGACATTTATGTGGAAGCTTTTCTAAAAGCCATCATACATGTTTCAGTTTGGCATTTATGCAAAATTACATATTCTACAGGTTAACTACTTGCTTTAATACCTCTTGTGTGCAGCTGTGAAAAGTTCCACTTACAGGGTTAGAATGTTTGTGTGATGTATCATTTATATTTTTTTAATCAGGTTTATTAAATTACAGCCATGTATTTCGAAAATTTTGCTTTAAAAGGCATGCCTATATGTATTTTTACATAGTGAAGCTGTTCCTTTATTTTTCTTATTTTGAAATGCTTATTGGCAGTATCCTAACCCAAACACATTAAATTTTTTAGCTGAAGAAGGTTCGGTCCTTGCTTGTTGCTGGAGCTGCACAGTATGATGGGTTTTTCCAGCATTTACGGCTGTTGGATGGTGCTTTCAAGCTGTCAGCCAAGGACCTCAGATCCCAGGTGGTTAGAGAAGCCTGCATTACTGTAGCGTAAGTACAGTTCGTGTGCCTTTGTGTACATTGTTAGATGTTGCTGTGGGGATGGCTTGGGGGTGATTTTCCCGTGTTCAGGAGAGATTGTCTTGTTGGACTGCTGTACACTCTGACCGATAAAGAGTCAAGTCAGGATCAGAAGCCACAGAGGAAAAGAAATGCTTAAAGGTGTTTGTTCTCTTAGGGGATGCACGTAGTTGATGATCCTGTGACAGACTGCATGGGAATACCCAGTTACCATCATTGCAGTCATCATTAGTGCAGGTTAATGTGGTTTGAACATAGAGCATTTTGGTGAGGCAATACCTCTCACAGAATCATGGAATGGATTTGGGTTGGAAGGGACCTTAAAAATTATATAGTTCCAACCCCCTTGGCAGTGCAGGGACACCTTGCATAGAACCAGGTTGCTCAAAGCCCCATCCAGCTAGCCTTGAACACTTCCAGGATTGTGTCTCTGGGCAAGAGACAGATGACCGTTGTAATTTTAGAAGTCATGGTGGCTAAACTGAAATGAAATCTTCACTGTTAGTATCTTGTTGACTCCTTTAAATTCAAGGGCAGAAGCTAAAACCAGAGTAGTCTTTCCCAATTCCATGTTTTCCATGACTTTTTTTATCCTCAGGAAAGACATTAGTGTAACCACTGATTTTCAGTAGCCATCTGAAACAGGAACAGCACAGAGTTCACTCTTGCTGTTCTGGTCTCCTGTTGGAACAGACCAAGGGGAAATCTTGAAGCATACAACTGCGCTTTCCAAGGAAATCAAGACTTTGAGAAAATGATAGTAACCTTTCCTAACATGAAGTCAGGAGCAGTGTAAAAGTACTCTATAAATGTTTTTATCCAGGCCTAACAACCTGGAATTCCTTGATCCCTAAAACTTTGATATATTTGATGTGTGATTTTGTGCTGGCTACAAATTCTTTTTATATAATCTTTCTGCGCGTAGGAAGCATTTGTTGTCACCAGCAGACAGTTAAATTACTGTGTGTGGCATGTGTTTTATATTTGCTAAAACTGCAGACGTAACTTCAAACACACAAAGAAGTCAAATTTTATGGTTACCTGATTTTGGTGAGTTTAGTAGTTTTGCTTGCATTCAAAAGTAAAAAAAAAAACCACCTAATTTATTTACAATTTTAGATTTATACATCTCAACATGTGTTAAAAAGCAGAAATACAATGATACTTCATGTACACATGAAAATTTAGGTTTTTGTTTTTCATTATGAAATTAAGTTATTCATGTTTGGCTTCTTATTGTGCCTGGAAATTGTGAAATTGAGAAATTCTGTTGTTCGGAAAGATGAATCCTTAAAATCCACAATGAGCTTCGTTGTTTTAAGACTAAGAAATTAATTTGTGTTTTCCCTAAACAGCCACCTTTCTACTGTTCTGGGAAACAAGTTTGACCATGGCGCTGAAGCAATTGTGCCTACTCTTTTTAACCTGGTTCCCAACAGCGCCAAAGTGATGGCAACGTCTGGGTGCGCAGCCATCAGGTTCATTATTCGGGTAGGTGTTCCTCTCTCACTTTGCCTGCTAGGAATTTTCAGGTAGTGGCTCTTGGCAGAGATAACAACTATACTGAAATAGAGGTTTTTAAATCATTCTTTAACGGAGGAGTAATGTTTCTCACAGGTGGACAAATACTATATACTTTGAAACCAATTGACAGCATTGCCATAGTAAGGATGGAAGAATAGGTATGAAAAACAAGTCTGTTTTCATGTTTGTGGGGGGTTTTTTTGTAACATGTTAATTGAAAATATACCAAATGTGTTTCAAAGGGTTACTGCTTTTAACTGCCTTCTTGGCAAAGACAAAGTTAAGTTAGTAGCTAAGAAACTAGTGAGAATTTGAATATGCAAACAACAAAACAAAGGTATTTCTTTCTACATGTACACTCTCCCCCCCTGAAAAAATTTGTAACCACAGAGTTAATGGTAAAATGCTGAAGAGGCTACACATACCTGGATCAGTTCAGAAAGCACAAGTTCATGAGCAAAAAATCCAATAGAGAGTAGAATTTTTTACTTCAAGAACTTTCTAACTAAATCAAGAACTAAATCCTTAAAGTTATAGCATATGGAACAGAGGAGTGCAGTGAACAGTGAATGTTCTTTGAGCATCTTGTACTAATTGGTTCTCAGGTAAGATATTTAGAGTTTTGGGACTTGTACTTACACTTTGGTGTTTCACAGAAGGTGAGAGATTGCCTGTAGTTTCTACATTAGAAGTTGTGGTGCTCTTAATGCCAAGCACTTACTGCAATTTACTGTGATCTCATCTATGGTTTTAATTTTGTAAGTTGTTGGAAAACCTAAGAGGCTTCATCACTTAGACCTTTCATTGCCATCTTCAGTATGGTTTGGAATGTGTACTTGCTCTGTCTGTGCCTCTGAGAATGTGCTCCAAGACCTCTGCATTCATGAGCTTTGCATCAGCACTTGGGCTAAGACAAAATCCCTTGGCATTTTTTCCCCAGACTCTTACACTGTACTCTGAGATGGCACAGACTTGAGAGTGAGGGAAGGAATACACCTTACATGGGATAATTAAAGTTGTAAGAGAACAATACCATTTGCAGTCATGTAAGACAAGCTCAGGCATGTAAGAAATTGTAAACATTCACCAATTACATTAAATTTGCTTTATTGGTTCAGTTCATTTGAAGACAAGCTTACACATCATCTATAGTTGCCCTGATTTTGTTTAAATTTCTGTTTTTCTTAGCTGTGACTTAACATATTGTATTTGAAGCATAAAAACAAGAAAATCCTGTCCACAGTGTTCAAACACCCAACCAATAAATGGCATATGTGAGGTGTTATGGGAGAAAATTTGGGTTTCAGAATTAAATATCAAAGAGAAGTGCAGCCCCATCCCCTTTTGGACTTCTGTCCTTTGGACTAAATGAGTATTGGTCAGGGGATCTTTGATGAATTGAATATTTAGAACCCAAGCTACTGCAGTTTAGAGTCAGTCTTTTACTCAAAAATTCCCACCAGCATCCAGTGACAGCCAGTTCAGTTCCTGATGCTTTACGGTGTAATTGCTGTAGAGTGAGTCTGCATAAAAGCAGGGAGGCTGTATTATACCAGTGATCTTGAAGACTTTCATCTCATCTTTGTGCCTTCATTGGATTTTGTTTTTCTTCTCCAGAAAGTTCTTACACTGCAGTCTGATTTCTCTTTCTTCACTCTTAGTACATCAGTTTAAAAAAAAAAGGTGGCGGGGCAGGGAGGGGAGTCGTGGAGAGATGGTATGGTGGCAGAAATCTTCTTCAGAAGGTGATGGGATTCAGGTTTGTTAGCTGATTTTCAAAGTGGTTTTGCAGGGAAGCACATATCAGTACATCCTTAAAGGAGTAGCAGATGAAATGTGACGTCTTAAAAACTGAATGAAATAAGTCTGAGGTTTTGATTCCTTGGCAAAATACTTTTTAGAAATTACAACATCAATAGTTTCAAAGACTCTGAACGTACAAGTTTCTCCAACTGTAAAAAACTTTATTTTTAACCTTGATTTGCCTATTTCTGGAAGTCATATGCTTCTTTTCAATTTGCAAGTTTATACAAAACATATACAAACCCCCTAAAACTGTGTTAAAAAGTATATCAGGACAAACAACTGTAACTGTTAGGCTCTTCCAGAGTTTTTTATTAATTCCTTCCTAATTCTAAAATTGGCAGTACTCTGTGAGCTGATGATTATCTGCTTTTTTTTGTGATTTGTGTATTTATATTCTGCAGCTGTGATACATGAGAGAGTAAGAACTCTTCAGTACTGTGCTTCTTAAGATCTTGGATTTTTTTAAATTTGCCTACTGTTTCACACTGCATTGGGGACTGTTTACTGTAGGTATTTGATCAAGAAAAGGCTAAAGAAATTAACTGAAAATAGATTTGTTGAACCACATTATTCTTACTTGGAATTAAAATGGTAATGCTTTGTGTCCACAATTAGTTAAGAAAAGCTGAAGTAAGGCAGCTTTAATTCTGAATTCTGTAATGCTTTTGGATTTAATGTAGTTTTATGTTATGCATAGCTTAAGCTTTCTTCTCCCATCAGGTGTTTCCATATAGATTATGTATATAAGCTTGTTTATATGTCAATGCTTTTATTACTTTATTGATATATTTCTCATTAAAGGAAATTTGGTCCTTGTGGCACTAATCATACTGATCCTTGTAAGAATACCTATATTTTCGTATTTATTGATTCATTTTTTGCACTATAACCCTGACTTTTAAGATGGCTATGTCTACTACTTTTTTTTTCCCTATGGCAAAACTAAAATAGCATCAGCTTTCAGCTCCTTTGAGGAGACGGCTACATTTGAGCTTCTTCTATTACTTTTGACAACAAAGTATTGCATATCATGATTTGATTGTTGATGGCACTGAAAGTGGTTTTTGCTTGACCTTTTGGTATAAAATAGCTTTAATCAATTGCCATTCTAACAGCAGTCTTTCATTTAATAGTATTCTATAATTTAGTTTTAGTAAGCATTTTAAATTATTGCAGTTTTTATTATGTTGTCAATTCTGTTTGAATTAATACAGTACAAACTCAGAATTCAGGAATGCTTTTCTCATTAACTGTGTTGTCCTTTTTTTGTCAGCATACTCATGTGCCACGACTTATACCTTTAATAACAAGCAACTGTACCTCAAAATCAGTTGCAGTTAGAAGGTGAGTACATCATAAATGAAAATTATTAAAGCTGTTGCTTTTTAAAATATGATTATCATATGCTGAAAATTAACAAATGAGAACATTCATGGCCATAAACTGTGAACACACAAACCTGTTACCTAGTAAACTGCAAACTAGAAAAATGAATTTCAGCCTTGAGACAGTGGCAGCTACCTTAGGACACAGAGCATCCATGTGTTGTTGTGTTCAACAACTCAGCTATGTCTCCAGCATGTTGCTTTCTCCAAGAATGTGATGCTCAAACACTTAGGTTGGCTCTTGAGAAAATTAATTGGTTTTTGACAGTGTCATTTTCTGCACCAAATCACACAAAAGCAGTTAATGCTGTTTCTGGACTGACACTAGTCCTGAAGGTGATGTCACTGTGTGTACACAGGAAACAACTTGAGCATCTGAATTACTTTCTTTGAGTCTAAGCTGCTTTTGCATCCAAAGCAAGCATTACCTCAGTACTGTACTGTACCTTACTGTACTGACCTTCCACAACTTCGGGTTGGACTGCAAAACAATTTGCAGGGCTTCAGTGCCTCCATGTGCTTGTGGCTTTACTGGGGATCATTAGACTGTAGGTGGCTTTGGTACTGCAGTTCACAATTCAGTATCAGTGAAGGCATTGTCTCCATAGTCCTTTCATTCTTTTGGAAAGACAACAAAACACTAGATTGGTTGTAATAGTGATAGCACAGTGAAAAGCATTTCAGGGTTTCTTGCCATGCCCTAATGGTCTCCAAAGGATTTGGGCAGAAAAAACCCCAAATTTGTCCCTCCAGAACAGGTCAAAAATGCTGAATAACCAGAAAAAGTGATAGTTTGAGGCTGTCAAGTTCACTACATGTTTGAAAATTATCTACACCTCCCTAATCTGTGTCAGTTTGATTTTTCACGAAGATCTAGCTTCAGACATAGTTTAAAAGTATGCCTTTTGCTAATGGTGGTTTGCTAAATTGTCAAGATTCCCAAATTAATAATGAATGCAGTTACATAACTTCATTAATACAGTGCCAAAAAATCTTTTGCAGTGCTTTCTACATGCAGAGCTCTCTGCTAATGGTCTTGTGTTTTCCTTTATGCTACATACTCAGTAATGACAGATGGAAGGATGGAAATAGTGTTTGGGACAGAAGTATACTGCCATAGAAATACTATATTGTGTCTTTAATATTTTTTTTTATATATTAGGATTTTATACTCTGTACAATATTTTCAACATCATTAATTTATGTCTGTTATTTTGAGACTAATACAGTTAACACAGGGTATGTGTAATAACATGACTTGAACAGCACATCATTAATTGAACCACATCTATTATTTTGAAGTTGGAGATTAGTTAGCCTGCATGTTTGCTTAATATGCAGAATATTTTAACTTTCCAGTAAGGTGACCAATGCCCTTGTTTGACAGATAAATGTACTTTTATTTCATTTATTTCCCTCAGGGGAAAGAGTAAAGTTAGTGTTTATTCCACAAGCACATTAGAGAAATAAGTATTTAATTATAACTTTTGTTCTGTGTTTTTAGGCGCTCCTTTGAATTTTTAGACCTGTTACTACAAGAGTGGCAAACACATTCACTGGAAAGGTATGGGCTATACTTTTTTCCCCTAAAATAAACTGCTAATGTAATTTAAGACAGAAGTATTGTCGTTGAATCCTTTAATTGGATTATGTTGTTCAGTGTTGGCCAGCCTTTCTGGCATAGACAGCCTTTCTAGCACAGCAGGTCATGCGGCTCATTCAGGTGCCAGGGGGAAGGAGAGCTGTATGTTCCAGCCTTGGCTTCCTGTGGCCTCCTCTCCTTACCCTTTGCCTCTCCTATCCTGCGTGTGAGCAATGCATACACAGGTAAGCATCTGCCTTTTCTCCTGGAAGGAGGAAATTTGTGTGTTTGCTATGGAAGAGGGCAAGTGGGCTTAAGCTGGAGGACTTTTAGTGGTAATGAGTACAGGCATACTGTGGCTTCTCCAGATAATGGGAAAATAGTACATGCATCAGTTCTGTAGGATGGTCATTGTAAACACAGGGTAAGAGCAAAGAAACTAAAGGGCATCCAGAAAAGGCTCTGAAGAATTTATCCAGCTCCACATTTCTGTCCCCCAGGGTGCTCCTGAGAAAGGGGGTAATGGGGAAATCATTTATGCCAAGTGTCTTAACCCACAAAAGCCACCACCTCTCCCCCGCCCCATAAAGAGCAAACCTCCCACCCAAAGCTTACCTTGAATTACAACTTGTTTATCTTCACAAGTTTGTGTTCTGATGGATACTGTGCTGTTTGCTGAACTTGTATTCAGGTTTAGAACTTGTATGCCAAAAGCTTTCAGAGCTGAAAGAAAATTTATTGTCTTAATTTTTCACCTTTTCTTAGTGTTAATGTAACAGTGAAAATAGTTTTTCCATTTCAGGAAGGCAGGTGTCTTAAAAAAGGTATTTTTAAATAACTTTTTAAGTGTGATAGGTGGACGTATGTCAGAAAAGTAGATTAAAATCCTTTTAGATTGAGGGAATAAGCTGACCTAAACCTTTACAGAAGGGACAGTTATATCATCGGTGTACTTAAGTGTTTGTTTACTGTATATTTTGTAAAGAACTAGCATTGCAGCTGTTTTTCACTTGGTGAAATGTTAATTATGGTGTAAAGCTACTGCTTAGAATTTGGAGTAGCAAAATAGCATGAAGAATGTCTTTCTTCTAGGCATGCAGCTGTCTTGGTTGAAACAATCAAGAAGGGCATTCATGATGCTGATGCAGAGGCAAGAGTGGAGGCAAGAAAGTGAGTTTTGATTTATTTTGCTCTGAAAAATTGCATGTGCTAAGTGAGTGAGAGAAGGCACTAATCCAAGGTGAGCTGCTATTCATGGCTGAAGAGGAGGACACAAGTTTGTTTTAAAACTGACATTTCTGTCCTGAATTACTACCTAGTTTCTTTTGCAAAACACCTTCTCAAAGTTGAGTCAGACAATACAGTTGTGCAGCATTTAATGATTCCACTGAAAGAAGAGTAAGAAAGGTTGATATTGCTGCATAATCATTCTCATCCCATTAATTAAGTCTTTAAACAACTGCAACATTTTTACTAGTGAGAAGGCCATTAATTAATTCCTTTTGCTTCTCCACACAACTGGTAAGTGAATGTGAGACATTCAGAGGATAGATGTAAGTTATTTTGAAGAGATTAATTCAGTCAGTGTAGCTGGTTTCTTTTATGACTTGAGCATTGTTGTGTGCCTTACATACTCTTCCGTTCCTTTCACTCCCATCCATGGTTCATTCTGTAATCTTTACTTCCTGACTCCACCCTTTAAAGAAAACACTGAGCATTTACCTGTGGTTATTCTTTTTTGCAGGGCTTATCTGGGTCTTAGAAATCACTTTCCTAGTGAAGCTGAGACTCTGTACAATTCTCTGGAGCCCCCCTATCAAAGAAGCCTTCAGACCTACTTGAAGAATTCTGGCAGTATAGCATCTCTCCCTCAGTCAGACAGGTCATCTTCTAGCTCACAGGAGAGCCTCAAGTAAGGGTCACTTCACTGTTTCTGAGCCAAGAAACAAATGCATTTTCTCAAAAGCAACTTATCCAGGTTCCTGTTAAATACAGAAAAGCTGCAGTTTTATTTTGTGACTTCAAATTTTTTAAATAAAAAATTCTTCTATGTTTTGCTGTATGACAGTGTTACCCCAGCAAGGTGAAAAGTACAGGCAGTCTTTAACTGGACTTTACCATGCTGTATTCATATATTCATTCCTTAACAGCTGCTTTAAACACCAAAATTCAGGGTTCATATTGATGTCCAGCATTCTGATGCACTGATTAGGTCAAGAAAAGCTGGTAAAAACCAGCTTTTTCATCTCTTTTCACTGGCAAGCATGAAAGGGGAACATCAACAATGAGATTCATTCAGGTTGGAGATTGGTTTGAGTGGTTTTTTTCCCCTGTCTTCACAGTATTGAATATGTATCAGCAGTATTTTGCAGCTCTGCCAGTTACTACAGGGTGGGTCTGTGCTGCAGTCAGTGATGTATTAAAATGCGTAGACAGTCTTGAGCTGAATAAATTAAAGTTTTCTTAGCTACCCATGAGCAAAGGAAATTACTGCCTTTTTATCAGAAATGTGAAAGTAGTATGTGGTAATTTTTGCCTTTAAATGCTAGAAAGTTTCCTCAAAGTATTTCAACCTTTTAATATTTCAGATCTTCATTACCAAAACCAGAGAGCCTGTCTGCTCACTTTTGACTTGAAAGCAAAGACTACTTCTTGCATATTGGAAGTTGCTTTTTATTTTTTTTATTTTTTTTTTTTTTTTTTTGGCTAATGTCTTAAATACCAGAGGTTTACCTTATATTTCCTATGATACTTATAATTATAAAAAAAGTTTAAAAAATAATTGCCTGTGATGCAAGCAATTGCCAGCACTTCATTTTCCACAAATATTTATTCAAAGATTAAATATTCTTGTTTAGATGAATCCATGTTCCCCATCTGAAAAGTGCTGTTAATGAGTTACATTAAAAACTAAATTACAGGGAAATTAGAATCTTAAAATACTCTTAAGTCTTCAAATGTTGCTTCCCATATTGCAAGATGTGTAAGTGCTACAGTACAGAAAATGAGGGGTAAAATAAGAAATGAAAAGAAGAGGTGATGATATTGGAAATTAATTAAATTTTAATTGCTTTATTACTACCTTTGCATTCAGATGCATGTTTTTAGTCTTTTATCCAAAATTTTATTTCTGGCTTTTAGTATAGATGCTGAATTCTCCCTGTATAGACGGAATTAGGAAATATGATTTTCCTAGAAGTCTGATCCTCTGTGATTTTTGACCTTCTGAACTTACATCTCATACAGGTCATTAATCCAGAATTGTTTTAGAGAAGATGGAGGAATGAGAGAGAAATGTGGTGACTTCTGCCTGCCTGTATGAAACTGCTTACATAAAATGTCAATTGAAATAGATTGTGGCAGTTGTCTGGGACTTCGGTTTGGAGCAAGTTGTAAGGTCAGGATGCACCCAGGAGCTCTACCTCAGCTTCCTCGCCTTACTTGAGGCAAGGTCCCTTCAAAACACTAGTTAGTCATGTCAGAATAAGCTGCAAACACATGTTCTTCTGTGAGGATGTAGGTAGTGATGGTGACTGAGGATGTAATTACTGCTGAGCACCTGAGCTAATAACTGAGGCAAATACAGTATGAAGTATCTCTTTTCTCTTTGCTTTTAGGTTTAAAATCAGAAGAATTATTTTTACTAAAGCTGAGACACTAACTCAGCTTGTAATTTGACTGCTGATGAAATACTCAAGTATTTCATCAAATACAAACTTTCCCTGTCTGATATATGCTATTATGTTTTCTTCTAACAGTATTTTTTTTCCCCTGGTCTCTCTGGCTGCATTTTACCATTCCAAAGCAGGCCAAAGGATGGGCTCACAATTAAACTTGGCTAGACTGAATGATTGTACTTCAGTAACTACTCGTTTTTGCAGTGAAAAGGAAATTAAGACAAAACATAGAGGAAAAGACATGCGATTTTTCTCCTTTTTTAAGTTGCAGGAACCTCTACATTCCAGCAAGGGAAATGGAGTCCAGCTGCTGGAAGCATAAACATTTCCTTTTTTAATTTACAACTTAATTCTTGTGACATCTGGGACTGGAGGAGGCTTATGAGTTGGACACCTGTTTTTCTTGTTACTGCAGACACCACTTCACATGTCTTTCACAATTAAAGCTTTTTGGGTAGCTCCCACTGTTCCTGTTTGATGGCTGATTTATAAGATCAGCCCTGTGGTTAAAACCTTGTACTGACCACCTTAAATGTTTCTGCAATCAAGTCTGAAATGCCTGAACTTTGTTAGCAAAAGTGTGCCTGTCGGCAGCTGAAGGATTAGTGCTTTGTGATAAAAATGTAATTTTATAAAATATACAGGATAAGATAATACTGTTTTTCTTATCATTCTATATTTAAAGTATTTATCTATAAAATTTGCAGAGAAAGTTGAAGGGGAGAAAAAAAAGAGACTTTTTTCCCCTCAGTTTTATTTTTGACTTTTGCATCTGATACATGAGACTTACTGGATTTATTGACTTTTTTCAGTCGGCCTCTATCATCTAAATGGTCTGCAGCCAGCCCAGCAAGTCTTGCAGGCAGAGGTAAGGTGGTAGTACTGTAGTGCAGTGCATAGTTAATGTTCTTCATGTTCTTCAAATTAAAAGTTCTGAATGCAGCATAAAATTTGACTGGATCAGCATTTACCCTGTTTTCAAGATAAATAATGGTACATGTTACTACAGACTGTACATGGAGCTACAATTACCTCACACTCACTTCACATTTTATGTAGTTTGAGTTGTTTCAGGTATAAGACAAAATTCAGTATTGGTCATCTGTCCTGGAGTTTTGTCATGGAACAGTCACTCTCAGAGAAACAAAACATTATTCTTTTGTCTGTTCATGATCAGGCTTATAGCAGTTGGAAATTAAAGACTCACTGTCTCTTTCATCTGTTCCTGTGAGCTATTGCTCTTAATAAATAAATATGAAACAACAGCCAAATGACGTATCTGTAATTCAAAGAGTTTAATTATGTGTTTAGTTCTCAGAATTGAATAACTTCAATGTCTTTTCCCATAATGTCTTAATAAATCTGAAGTAAATCATTGAGCTGCTTTTTACAAATGGACTGTAATTAAGAGTGGCTACTGAAACTGATAAGAGGAGTCAAGTTTAGAAGACCTAAGACAATGGTTAAAATTAAGCAAATAGTTAAAATTCGGTAAACAATAGGAAGTGAATGTGAAAATACTAAAGATTAGATCCTAAAGCATTTCAGAGTATACATTCAGATCACCTGTTTGTGGTTTTACCTTAGCTGAAGTATGGGAATATTTTCTGCCTTCAATATCTCAAGGAAGGATGTGAATTTTCTTATATTTGTGAATCATTTGATAATGTAATAAATCACACAAAGGTTCAGAATTATATTTGTGCTAGGGTGGGAACAGACAGTTTGCATTAAAAAATGCTAAAATTTCATGCTGAATAAATACTACTGTAAAAGTAACTGTCCTTTATAAGCAGTCATGGCAAGACCAGGTCTAGTTTGCTTTATAATCTCAGTAATTCTCGGTTTAATACTAATTTAAGCTTTTTACAGTTCTTCGTGCTTTCTTGCAAGCAGCTGTGGTGGTAGATGATGTTAACGTTTTAAATATCATTTGTTTTATTCAATACCAACTCCTTTCTTGTTTTTTTTTTCCCTTTTCTGGTAGTTTCAGGCAGCAGCAAGGGTGTCCCAAGCCCAGGCACGCTGCAGAGGTCTCGCAGTGACATCGACGTGAATGCTGCCGCAGGTGCAAAGGCCCGCCACGCTGCTGGGCAGACAGCTGGAGCCGGGCGCCTCTCTGCAGCCGGGCTCCCCCCGGGGTCCTACGCCTCCCTAGGTAAGGGAAGCACCTCTGCACTGCTCCCAGAGGTTGCTGTGATTTTCTTGATCAAAAAGTTACAGTGCAATACTCCTGGATTTGAAAAGCAGTCATCGTCGTTAGTAGCACTGGGGTGTGCCAAAAAGAGCAGGTCTTCTGAAGTATGTCGCAAACTTGCCTAGATTTGTTTTGCTTTATTTTTCTTGTGCTGGAAGAATGCCAGTGCAAAGAGTGTGTCCATACTATGCTGTTTGAATGTCTTAAACTAGAATTACTATTAAGTGTTGGAAGGAGTGGTACCTTTACTAAACAGCAAGTGGTGAACATGCCTCTTTTTGTTTGTAAAAGTAACAGGGAAATGAGTATGAGAGCTCTTGATTTTCCATTTTTCTCAGCTTTTCAGGTATTTTACAAGAGTGCTAAAGAGATACCCTGGGAGTAAGAGGTGGCTTCTTTATGAAATAAAGAAGTGTTTTACACAATAACTTTACATTGAGTTCATAATTTCTTCCTAAAGGCATCAGTGGAACTATGTGTATGCTTTACCTAGCTGACAACCTCCACTGATATTTGCTGTTAGACACAGAAAGTGCTACAAGTGGTAAGAGCACAGGAAGGTATTGGATAGTGGTGGTAGACTAAGTGCTAGAACATCCACTAAATGGCCATATTAAAGGATAATGAGCATGTTTTTGTTCTAATTTTTTATCTTCTCCATGCTGTAGGCATAATAGTGGGGGAAGAGAGGTTCAGTGTTCACAAAACTAGTTTTTTCTTCTCAGCTTCTGTGCCAGTTAGATCATCAAGGAGAGACATGTTCTAATGTTATTGTGGCCATAGGTGATCACGAGACATAGAAACTATATAGTTCTTCTGATTTGCATTGTGTTTAGGTAGATGTTAGCATACATGTAGGCTGTGGTTTGCAAAGATTTTGGTTGTGCTTTTTAAAATCAAAACTTAAGTTAAAAGCTATCTAAAATTAGTTGATTCTTTTGTCATCAGGACCTGCTTGAAACGCTGTGAACAGCACTGATTTTAGTGCTAAAGAGCGAGCAATCCCGATTTAAAAACAGTACTTGGTAGCTGGAATAGCAGTTTCGGATGTGGGCTCCCTCTGGTGCCCACAGAGGGGGCAGCAGAACCTGCTGTGTCTCAGGTGGACACCGACATGAAGCTGCTTGGCAGAGGGGATACACTGCTGGTTCCCTAGGGAAACTGTGGATGCCCCATCCCTGACAGTGCTCAACGCTAGGCTGGATCAGGCTTGGAGCAAACCACTCCAGTAGAAGGTGTTCCTCCCCACAGTAAGGAGGTTGGAACTTGGTGGTCTCTAAGGTCCCTTCCAACTCAAACCATTCTGTAATTCTTGAACTTAATGCCTAAAAGCCTGAAATATGTGGGATGGTTATTGTCCAAGATCAGAGTATTACCTGGTGTGTTTTCATGTGCAACAAAACGTATTTTGAACCTCAGACAAAGCTGGCATTCAGAGAAGTAAAACTGGTGAAGAGCATGGTGACAAAGAGAAAAGTCAAATGGAAAACAAAGAGAGATCCTGCACTGTTAATGTCATCTTAATGCTGCTCAGATGAAGGGACTATATTGTCTTCAGACTTCCACAAAAAATTACCTCTTGATTGGAGTATCGGTTTGCTTTCAGAACATTTTAGCAATATCTGATTCATGCAAAGAATTTTGTAAGCGGGGGTTGAGAAGGGCACAGAGGTTTCTAGTGAAGTAAACAGTAGTGAATTTATGCAGGAAAATAACAGAAATAGCTTATTCACTTTGTAATTTATTGATGAAATGATTGAGGATGGGGGGAAAGAAATATTAAGCAATAGGTCTAGGTCCTATTCATTTGAAGGACTGGAGTTGCTGGAAAGCTTTACCTTGCTAATAAATGTAGTCATGTGTGGAGAACAGTGTGATGGTCATTTGAAATGGCAAAATAACATAATGCTGGCAAAGTACAGTAAAAGTCAAATCCTAGTGCAGACAGTAAAAGGGCAGTGGTAGTCAAGGAAACCAAGGTTTGTTTGCAGTCACATAAAAGCAGTACTGCTTGACTGATCTTGGCTCAATTTCCCAACAGTTTTTTGACTGTGGTAAGGTAATTTGAATGATACAAACGATGTAGACAGTGTGACTGTTGCTTATTGTGGATTAGCTTTAAAATATTGTTTACTTTTAGTTTTCAAAAGGTATCCATAAAATGAATGGAATGCAAATTTAAGCAAGTGCCGTGTTTCAGAAAATGGGCTAATTTGTCAAGTTCTTTCCTCTATTTATTTTAAGGGATTTATTTATAGTAGCCCAAATATGGAAAGTTAAATGACAGAACTATCAAGCTAATGCTGACCATGGTCTGAAAAGGCCTAGGCAATGTTATTTTATTTCCATAATGCTTTCCACTTCCTTTAGGTGTTGCAGTCAGTACCAAAATAAATGACATTGTCTCCTAGAGCTTGAATTTATTTTCAGCCTGGCTTGCAGAGAAACATCTCCCTTTTGCTTCCACCAAAATTTAAAGCTCAGAAGGCCAGAAGCTTATAAGCATAGTAATCCATAATTGTGTTCACCCATCTCTTCCCTTTTCATTATTAATAGAAGAACTCTTGCTTATTTATGATTTATTAAAAGACTATTCTAGAAGCAGGAGGGTACTCTCCAGTTATTTTAAATATTGACTATCTTTTACATCCTTAAGTATTAATGGCGTTGTTGAGGAGGCTTGAGCTGTAATTATATATGTCTCGTGCTAAATATTTTAATTTTGATTGTTACTGTCAGAATATTTATGCACTACCTTCCAGCTGAACTGGTAAATATTTGATGCTTTTAAACCGGAATGAAACTTTCTCTCATTTGTCTTCTATCTTAATTGTGCTATTTTTTTCCCTTCTGTCCCTTACCCCAGGTGGGGCTTCATGCTCAGAAGCAAATTTCATAAGAAGTATAAATATGTGGTTCAGTGATGATATAAATATGTACTGATGCTTCAGTAACTGTTTACACCAAGAGTGAAACCATTTATGAATGTTTTACTTGTAAGGGTTTTCTCAGATTTGGGATATACAGAATCAATTTCCTTGTGCAGGGTACTTGTATCCTGTTTTGTAATTTTGTACCTTGCACTGAGCAAAACCAACTTTGCTGAAGGTAGCTATACATGCATTAATTAGATAAACATGTCTGCTGTATTTAATATTAATGTATTTTCCTCTATTAATGTTTTATGACTTTGCTGTGAACACCTTTATTCTAACACACTAAGTTTTCCATGTTTCTTTGCCTGCTTTTTCAACAAAGAGGATACTTCTGACAAGATGGATGGTAAGAAATTATTTAGTCTGTCCTCTAATTCTGTTAAATATCTAATAAAGTGTCTTTTATGTAAAAGTATTAATGTTTAATATATTTCTGTTTATTAACAAATTACTATGCTGTTTCCACTAACTCCTGTGTAATCTTGATGTATTATTATATGTGTTATTGCTGTATTTGTCAATTTTGTGAATGTTTGGTCTGTATCAGCAACAGAAATATCAGAAATCTGACATTACCCCTCTTTCTTTACAAGAAGCTCTGTTAATTACAGAGCAGTTTTTTAATCTTTACGTGCTGATTTAAACTAGCTAAATACATGCTTTTAAAATTAATCTAGTTCCAGTTTATTCCATAGTTTTACATGTGAAGTCAATTTTTTCCACTTAGCAGAAAAGCAGTGGGAGAGCAGAAGATACTTGATCATATAAGTATAAAAAAAGCAAAAATGAAAAAAAAAAATCTCCTCTATCAAAATGATCTAGCTTTGCTACATAATTTTAA
The DNA here is from genome assembly GCF_001522545.3 of Parus major. Classification (NCBI taxonomy): domain Eukaryota; kingdom Metazoa; phylum Chordata; class Aves; order Passeriformes; family Paridae; genus Parus; species Parus major. Next base: position 48,659,366 of record NC_031769.1, read on the forward strand.
GTGCCTGTAAATTCTGTAGTGCAAAGTAATTCTATTAAGGAATCATTTGTGAAGACCTACCTGTTAAAATAGCTTACCAAATATTCCACCTAAGTTTTAGCACTTGATTTTTCTTAATTCACTCTGTTACAAACATATGGAGGGACTGCAAAGCAGTTGAGCATCAAGCTTCTCATAGAATTTGCTTCAGGTGTGTGCAGATAATGCTTCACATATAATAAAGTGACAGTCCCAACCTGCTGCTCCTTGGTGCTTGTAGTTCTAATTTATTGCTTGGGAGCACTTAACAATCACATAACAAGTTTGCTGCTTACCTAATATTTTGTGTCACGTATTTATTAACTGTGCATGTTTGGAACAACAAGTAGTTTATTGGAAGCAAATGTATCTCATGAAAATGAAAAGAGTAAGAAGGTAATCTCTAATCCAGAATCCTGAAAAATTTCCAAACACAGATGCTTCTTGAAAGAATTGGAGCTTGTTTTGAGCATTGAAGGTGTCAAGACTAGCTTGATAAAATGAGTGGCATTTGTACAGGATAGTAGTGTCTGTATTGCTTATTTTCATATTACATTTCCTTAGGCTATGTATAGTAGGCTTTATTTATAGCTGTTTGTTTATGGCTTTTATTTATAGTAAATCTTGAGCTTTGGACATTGTCACCAGAAATAATGGTTCTTAGGACCATGTAGGCTTTTTTGTTTGTTCAGAAGTCACAACTATTGATATGTTGCACATCTCTGTTTAAAACCAGTAAGGGAAGTGCTATACAATTATCAGAGTAATGGGGTGGGGTTTTGTTCTAGAGGCTATCTCTAGATATGATCTGCAAGATGGAATGAAAACAGCTTAGCTGTCTAGCTGTAGTGGTATGATACAGCTGTTCTGATCTAACCACCACCAGGAGGAACTAATCATATTTCTTTTTCCCACTAACCTTGTCCACGTATTTTTTTATCTCTTCTTCTGTTAGCACCTTGTGATATTCCATAATTGATTACTGTAGATGAACAAACTCCATAAAAGTTCATAAAAGTGACTAATATTCTGTTACTTAGCTTTTAGAGCTGTCAATGAGCCTTTAGTGATCCTAACCAGACGGTAGCACAAGGCTGAGAGGAAAGAGAACCACCTCTTTTAAGAGCAGCTGTCTGTTAGCCTGTCTTAGGTATTGCATAGAATCTGCCTTCCAAGATTCTGCTCTGCAAGACTATTGGATTTAGAGGGGTAGCTCAGAGTTTTGCGGGTTTGTTTTTTGTTTGGTTTTGAGTTTTTGCAGACTGGCAAATTTGGTCTGGAAAATTTTGAGACACTCCTACATGTGCATTACTGTAACTGATTTTTGTGAAGAAGCATTGAAATATACACTGAACTTTTACACTTTTGTTTTAGAGGGAGTTTTTAAAAACAGTTCCATGGAGATAGTGTAATATGAGAAAACTTTCCCATCAAATCTGACTAATTTCAGGGTAGCCAAAGACACTGACAGATGTTTTCATCACTAGTTCTCTTGCAAAGCAGAAGTAGTAGAGAGTGAAAATAAAAAAGGAAGTACCCTTTGATTTTTTTTTTTTTAGGGGCATTTAACATTTTTATCATCACTAGTATATATTTTTTTCCATAGTAAGATCTGTTTCAAAGGAACTTACAGGAAGGAGTGCCAATGATCCAGCATCTCATCAGTTCCTAGGTACTGATGGGAGAAAGGGTTGTCTGACTCTCACCTTGGCAAAAATCAAGCCTGGTTAAGCTCAGCATACTTACCCAAGTGTGATCTGATTTCAGCAAGCTCATATTCCTTCCAGTCTCTGAGCAAGACTTGATCTTGTGCATGTGTATTATCAGAGTAATCACAGGCTTAATTCAAAGAAATCCTTCTTGCTGGCAGTTCCTATTGAATTATCACTGTCCAGTGTGGGAAACACTGTCTCTGTGTTTTTCTCCGAGATTACGTATAATAGTGTGTTTCATGTTTTCAGAAGAGCTTGCATTACAGTTTTTTAATGTCTGTTTTGATCTGTAATTTTGTTATTGTTGTATATGTAATTTTGTTGACTGATCTCATAGATATAATTTTTTTCTATTGAACTTTTTGTGGTTTGGAAGACAGTGATGTGCATTGTGTTTTTGTAAATTGCTATCAGTGTTGTATGGATTCAGTTATGGAGTTGCAACACAAAAGCTTGATTTGGCTTGATAAAATTTGTCAAGATTCCCAAGATTAATCTCAAAAAGAAATTTACAAGGCACAGTATTGTTTGGAATATCATGTATTTTATTATTTTTTCTGTTTAGGAACAGCTTCTGAAGATGGTAAGAAACTACTTTGTTAGACCAGCTAATATTTTCAGCTTCATATTTTCATTGATACAAATGAAGCTTCAAAAGTAGAACTTGGTGTTTCTCGGGCTTTGTGGAGGTTCATAACAGATGTGGGCTTATGGGCTAACAGCTTATGCATCTAATACTTGGTTGTCATGTACTATTTTTAAAATTACTTTGCTTTTATTTTAATTCTCAGTTACTCATCTGCAGTCTTAAGTACCATTGCTTAACATTTCTACTGTGAAAATACAGGGGCTTTATAATTTTGCATTTGTTTTTTAAAGAAAATCTTGTCTCAGAATATTTCATCAAATGTGTTCATGCTCTGGGAAGCAGGTGCTACTATTACTCATCTCTGTGAGACTTGGAAGCTAATTTTCAATCTGTTATTAGCATTTAAACCTGCCATTAGTGAATGGATGTAGAGACTCCAAATGAGTTAACAGTTAATTTAACTCACAGACACAAAGTGGTTTATTTTACACTGATAAAACTGAAACAGATTCCAGGTGGTGTTTTAATGTAGTATTGCAATAGTGGCACTCTGTATTCCTAGGTTTTGGGCCAAATTCTGAATGCAGTTACATGCCTTGCAGTCTCACTGCACTCAGTGGGAAAACATTGCCATTGCACAGGGATAACTAGTAGAGTTTGGACTGGTCAATCTAACCATTCTTGCTAAGCCTATTGTTTTCTAATAGTTTAGTGAATAACCTCCTTTATTCTGATTCTCTTCTTATAGACTCTCATCTATGACTATTCCCTCTACTTGGACGAATAATACTAACTTGGTTGCTCTCCAAATTCTGCTGTGGAAAGCCTAAAGAGGCTAGAACTAAATAATAGTCTGTGTACCTAATTATTTTAGGTCAAATATTGACTCAGCACATCTAGAAAATATTTTAATTATGCTGTGTTTGAAAGTGTTGAGCTTGTTGGGCTAGATCAAGCCTGTACAGACTTTTTGGGGTTAGTTCTTGCAACTTAGAAGAATTACGGTTAGCATGAGTTTGGTTTTGATTTCATTTTTCTGTTGTTTGAGAGGTTGGTTTAGGAAATGTAGTATACAACACCACTCTTTTATTTTATGAATCATCTTTCAGTTAGCTATAATTCATACAACTGGGGGGGTTCCTTTTTTTTTGTAATTTGTATATGCTGGATGTTAGAGGAACGTGGCTAGCAACACAGAAAGGTTTCACCAAACCCAACAGAATTTGTTATTTGGCATTCTAGAGAAAAGTGAATCTCTTGTTTAACTTGTAGATACTTAGATTAATTTGTCTCTTGCTTGGATTTTCTGTCTATTGGGGAGAGTAGTGTTTCTTCATATCATGTTTTCATGAGAAGTACGTAAATGTATTTAGGGTTTGCAAAATGCTCTAGAAGGTTTGGGAAATCCTGCAGAAGTCTGTATGACCAGGGCCAGGACAACAGTAGAATCTTCAGTAATGAAAAAGCTAGTATTATGATTTCTAAAAAGAGGAGTGAAGTTAGGAAGAAAGCTCAGAATCCAATTTTATAGTTTTAAGACAGCCAAAGCTCATTACTTGAGCTTGTAGAATTACAAGCTCAAGTAATGGTGAGAAGACTGTACCTGATACAGCAACATTAGTGTTTGCATTGCATTGTATTGAGTAAACTTCCCCTTTTTTTAATGTAATCAACATACATATGTTGGAAAGCAGAACTAGCTAGCCAGTTCAGGGTGTTGAAGGTGTAATGTGCAAATTGTTTGCTGAAACATGTAGCATCAGAGAAGTATTCTGCTTCCTCAGCTATTAAATTCCTCAAGGTGTTCAAATTTCTACTAATTATCCCAAGCGAATTGTCACCAATTGAGTTACGTTGCGCTTCTTTTATACGCAGAAACTTAAGAAAAATATTAATTCTTAATAAATTAATAAAAATAAATTCTGCTTATGCTCTGCTTCCTACCTGACTGTGAAAAACTGATTTAATGCCATTTTTCTTTTCCAGGTCGTATACGATCAAAGCTGTCGACCCCTTCTGTTGGTATTGGAAATTCTAAAACAGATTCCAGAGGACGGAGTAGAACCAAAGTGGTGTCACAATCTCAGCGTATGTATTTTCTGTTTATCAGTTATACCTGATAGAGGCCAAATGTTTAAGTATATATTCATTGACCAATGGCTACAGTCAAAGTTAATTTTAAAAAGAAAGCTACATACTGAGTTGTTGTTCTGTGCCTTAGGTTCATCATCGCCAGACCAAAATGAAGGTATTTTTTTTCAGTGTTTTGGGTCAGTGGTATTTGCATGCTTTTCTGATTCATGTTGTTTTTCTCTGGACCAAATACTAGGTTAGGTCTTAATTTGCCAATTAAATTAGATAATGTAGCAGGGAGTGAAATCTGTCCTTAAATTCTGTCTTCAATTATAACTTCTCAACATTCTTTTCCCCCCTTTTCTGACTTACCCAACATGAAAGGGCAGTAAACGTGGATTAGTAATAGAGAGGAATGGGTAGGCTGAATGGTGTCCTCATTGTTACCTGCGAGACACAATTTTTCATTTTTAAAAAAGTCTTATTTTAGTCAGAAATACCCATTTTCACTTTAAGCTAGGCACTGCTGTAGCTCCTGGATATTAACTCCCTTTTTTGTGTTGCAGCTCTTGCCTCTACTTAACTCTTCTTTGAAGGAAAAATGCTAACCCCTCACTTCACAGTCAGTTACTTAGCTTGTGTTGAGTCATAGGGTTAAAACAAGCAATTTAATGTGTGTCAGCTAATCCACAGTAATTTTCTGTGTGTGTTTAGTAACCAAAGCAGATGCGATATTTTTGATCTAAGCAAGCCAAGCATTTGGTCATTAATTAAAAAGACCTCATTACCTCACACTCTTTGGCACTGGCTGACCTACAGCAATTCATCCACACATCTGATGTCTCCAACAGACATTTTCTGACTAAGCTCTGTAGCATTTTCTGATTCTTATATTTGTCTAATTAAGTGAAATGCAACTAAATTAGTGAAAGGAAGACAAATACATGATAAAATTAAATTCTCACTTATATAAATTGTCAGATCCAATGTTTTAAACCAGTAAATTTCACCAGGTTTAAAATTTTCAATGCAGTTACTTTGCTATGACTAACCGTATCTACTTTTTTTAATACAACCCTTTAATAATGCATTTAATGGCAGAAACATTTGTCTTTATAGCAGTGACTGCATCTGTCGTAAACAGATTGATTTTAGAAATTTAAAAAGCAGGTAGTTTTTTTCCTTTTAGAGCACTTGCCATTCAGTTTTCCATAATTTCATTATTCACAAGTACAGCTATATAATAATATATATATATATAATTTCACAAGTACAGTTGGATCAAACCTGATCCAGTGTTTGCAGGTTCTCTGAAATAAAGCTTTGAAACAATGTGAACACATAAAGGTAGCATACTAAAATTCAGTTTAAAATTCAGAAGTTCCCTTAAGAGCTTTGACAGTGCTCTAATCCCAGAAGAGTTTGTGAAATGAGAGCCTGAAAATTAATTGTTATTGTCTGGGACAAAAGTTCCACAAAACTTACTTTATAGATGGCTACACTTCATCATAAGCAAAGAATATGTGAATAATATAAGAGGGAGGGAAGCGAAAGTTCCTTGTAATCCCTTTTTCCCCTTCGTGAAAAGCTATAAGCAGTGTCTGAAACAGTTTTTTCATTAGTATTAGGAAAGTTTGGAATTAAGCTTTTTGAAAATACATTTGTACTTTGAATAGATTTAGTAAATTCTTAAAAAGTGAAGATGTTTAGTAAATGTCTGGGGGAGGGGGTAAATTTAGGTAGCAATATAATACTTTAATGATAATCACTGTCATATAACATTAAATAACTGTATATTCAGAGAAACAAAATTAAGCCTTTCCAATTTTTTTTACTAAAAATGACAGGCTTCTTTTTTTTTTCATTTTTACACAGTATTTATGTCTAAAGACATAAATTGTTACTGAGATAACTAGATCTGACAACATGTGTGAAAATTAAATGCATGAATGCATCTTTACAGCCTTTTATTACTACTTCTGTTCAGAACCGATTGCTTCAAGTAGCTCATTAAAACCTGTCAGTGGGGGAGAACAAGAATTCTGAGATGTTTTAAGGAAGATAAACAGGGAAATACAAATGGACAGGCGAAGGAGAATTCTCAGGCACTGTATGCCAGCTATTTGGGTGATGCTTCTTTATGTGACTGAAAATTTTCACAGCATTGTGTGAAGCGTGATGCTTAATGTTTCCATACAGGGGATTGTTTTAGTTCCCCAGCCTATATAATCAGAGAATAGCTTCATATTAGATTTAAGCTATTATTTTTTTAAAAACCACTGTAGCACAGATGCTTTTGTTAATTTTTGGGTTACAGCTATCTTTTGTTTAAAAATCATTTTATTGAAAGACTTGCAAATTTGAATGATTTTACAAAATTATTTTTTTAGGGTTTTAAAAGCCCTTTACTCTTCTATTTTTAAGTGATCATAAAGTAAATGCCTTGTTATTTTATTACCTATGGGAAAAAATGGTTACATTTTTTTCCTCTTTCTGGTTTGATTGTTACGTAATTCAACAGGGTCTGCTAAAATTGCATTAAAATCGACATTCAGAGAATTTCTGAATGGAAACAAATTTGTCCTTTTATACTCAAGATTACTTTTAAAGATCAAAATGGAAAATTCTGTGCAAGTCTTTTCAGTTGTGCCATTGTGAATTTGATTTTTTTGTTTTGGTCATCCACCGCACCTGCAGCTCAGTTCCTTTTACTGTTGTGTCTCAAAAAACAAAGTTTTGATCTTGTGTGTAATTTTTGTTCAGCTGTCAAATTTCCTGAGCCTTTTTGGCAATGTAATATTCTTTTGAAGTAATATGCAGGCTACAGTTTCATGCTTAATTGAAATTTAATTCTTCAGTGTTGAGTTGTTGATTAGAAAGCTGAAGAATTGTAATTTGCTTGTGCAGCTTTGCTTCATCTGCTTTATACATAGCATCTGAATTTAATTCTTCAATTGTGGAAGCTACTTAATAGCACTGCTTTAGCGTAACCCCCTTGTGGCTTTTTTTTCCTGTGTGAAATGACTAAAGCTTTCTTATTTCCATTTACCATTCATTTTTTAATCTGCTCTGCTCCCTCCCTCTTCATGGATTATAAATCCCTACCCTAATCCTGCCTTTACACTTGTTCAGGATCACAGTCTGCTAACCCCATTGGTGGTAAGAGTCTACAGAATTCGTGTACACATCATTGTTTGATCACCTGTTTGACATACCTCATTTAAGGACCCTATTCAGCAGAAATTCTGGCTGGCTTTTTCCCATATGCTGCACATAACTTAATTCAGTGTAATCCTTATGTAGAAAGCACGAGAGATGGGAAGGGTTTGTCGTTTTGGAATAGTGCTTTAGTAATCTTTCTTTCATCATTCAGCTCACTTAGATCTGTTGGTAGTGTTAATACTGACGAGTATGCCAATGCTCTTACTAGCATAAAATTTTCAGGCTATTTAGCTGCATTCAGTTAATTTATGCTGCAGTGGTATGCTTTGCAGGTCAGACTATAGAAGGATTGAATAAAGCATTAGCTCAAGAGGTTGCATTTCTTCTGAATATTGTAAAAAGAGTAAGTTTTTTCATATTTCTGGCCTGTTGAAGAAAATGTACAAGTCTGCAGCACAGCAAAACTTTATACAATGCTTTTATTTTTGAAGAGATACAAAACAGGAAGAAGGCATAGTAATATCAGGACTAAGTTGAAATCCCGTGATATGAAGAGACTGTCAAACCCTTAATTTTTGCACATCACAGTACTTTTTTAGGTTTGCTTATTCTTCTGTTGCTATAGAAGTTCTGCTTGTTTTCTTTCCAGGCTGTATAATACTTTATTTATCATTTCTGCTGAATAGGTCCATAGTTTGGAAAAGGATTTTGCTAAATAATCATTCCAAGTTTGAATTCAAACAATGAATCTGAAAGTATATGCATGGTACATTTTTTTAGATTTCTCTCTTCCACCCAGCATATTTTGTTTGGGATTTTGTTTCTTTTCTCATATAGTCAAGCTTTAGTCAGCTTGTATCTTTTTTCAATGTGCCTCATAAGAAGTAACCCATGAAATTCACTTGAAAAGTTGCATGTTGTCTGTAAATCTGATAGCATCACTGTGGTCATACAGTTACCTGATTGTATTTTAAATGTTAATAAAGAGTTCAAATCCGTATGAATTTTGAGTAATGATAATTAGACTTTGGTTGAAATGCTGTTTTGCTTTTCATTTGGTCATATTTCTTGAATTCTACAGCTGGAAAGAATAGATTAATGTCAGCTGGTGATATAAACAACTAGGGAAGAATGAATTCTTTGTTAAGAATTTAAATGTTCTGTAACTGAAATACCAAAATTAAAGATTAAATGACCAGAGTTTCTGGTAGTAATACAGTACCTTGAACATCTGTAGTACATTGTAAGATACAGTTTTAACTGACAGATATTTAAGATGCTTAAATACATCTTAACCAATTTTTTAGCTTGTTTAAAACTTACTGAAGATTTTCTCTAATTTGTGGGGTAACCTCCACAGAAATGTACATGAGTACTTTAGTTGTCCTCAGTCACATTTTATTTAATGTCAGAATAGTGCTTGAAGACCCCTTGCTTTTAAAAGCAAAGGAGAAGAGTTTACATGTTAGGAAAATCACATTATTTAATTATGACATTGGTTGCATTGGATGAGCTGGGGTAATTTTGAAATCCTAGTTTAAAGTTGCTCCCTTTAGTTTCTAACAGGTTTGTTTGTTTGTTTTTCTTTATTAAGAGACAATGTGATTAGTGAGAACACATAGCTTAAAAAAAATTAACACAGCAGCATTCATTTTAGGGACTGTGGAACTCTTGACAAAGTCCAGAAATCATAATTGTGGTTTCTTGAGCTTATGTAGTACTGAATACCATGTCAAGTGCTTCCTTGCATTGATAATTTTAACTACCTTGTATGCAGTACTGTAAGAACTGGGACCAAGGCGTTCTATTTCATGTTTTTACCTTCTAAGTTTTTCCTGATCATTTCAATCTATCACCACCTTCCTACTAACTTCAGGTATTATTTTCTTTTTAACCGTGTTTCTTTGCCCGCTGTGCTGTTGTTAATATTTTTTTATTCTACCTTCAGCTGGCAGTAGATCTGGGTCCCCTGGAAGAGTTCTGACAACAACCACACTTTCCACTATGAGCACAGGAGTTCAGAGAGTGTTGGTGAATCCTGCAGCTGCACAAAAACGGAGCAAAATCCCACGAAGTCAGGGATGTAGTAGAGAAGCTAGTCCTTCTAGGTTGTCAGTAGGTAAGAATCACCAAATAACTCTTGGTTTCTTTATAGCCCTTCTTATTCTAAGTGCTGAATATCTACTGCTGGTATTTAGTTATAGGTGGATGAAAAAAATAGAATGCATCCTAGAATGTGGCTGTTTTCTGAGACTAGTTTTTGATGTGCAAGACAGTTTTAACCTGAAGCTGAAATTTGAGGTTTTTCTTGACAGAATGTTGTAGCTGTTCTTTTCCTCACCTCCCTTTCTGCCCTCTCTTTTTTCACTTCTCGTCCAAAGTACCCCCATCCTTTGAATGAAGGTGTGATACTGTTTTGAAAATACGTTCTTCATTACTTCATGTCTTCTGTGTATGTGTGCGTACATGTGTAAGTGCTGTGATGCTAAAATGAAAGTTATGTGTCTTCAGCCTCACAGTATAATTAGATTATACCTTATTGCAAACAATGTTATTGAAAAACGTCTGCTGTTTTTAATGGTATTGATGCTGTTATTCCTTTGTATTTTTGATTTTTATCTTAGCCACATAATATTTTTATTTCCCTTCTTTAGAAAGCTGTGGGGTTTTCCATTGGTGCTACTGTTGATTAACTTGAGCACAAATTCTGAGTCATTGCTCAATGTTGCTTGTTTTTTTCTCCATCCTTTCCATAGGGTCTTTCAACCATTCTGTAAAGAGTTAGTAAATTTCCATTTTAAGCTGTGCAAAGAAATAATTTAATTGAACTGCACTTAGACTAATCCAACATAAACAAAGTCTGTAAAAAAGGTTGACTTAAAATACAACATAATCATCAATGTCTTTTCTTAGAAACGCATCTTTGATCTTACTGCAAAACAGAATTGCATTAAAACTGCAACTTTTCTTATGTCTTCTCCCTTCTGTGCCGCTGTTTGTCTGCTCCCTGAATCATACTAGCGCGAGGCAGCCGCATTCCTCGGCCTAGTGTGAGTCAGGGCTGCAGCAGGGAGGCCAGCCGTGAAAGTAGCAGGGACACGAGCCCTGTCCGCTCTTTCCCACCCCTCGGTAAGTACTCGGAGCCCTTGTCGTGCATGGCTGTCCCTGCCCTTCGTTATGTGCGCCTAACGAACCCGTGCCTCCTTCATTTAGCTTGTAGCTGGCCACCGTGTGCTCCCTTCCTCTGGCTCTCCCCGCACTTACCCCATGGAGAATTGACCAATGTGTGAATGGGCTGCACACAGGAAAAAGACAGGCTTTTCTAGGGAAGTACCAAGTCTAGAAAGGTGTGTGATACACAGTGTTTAGATGCCATTTTGAAAAGGCACTCCTCTTCTGGTTTTGGAGGTTTTTTTGAAATTACTTGTTTCTCTTACCATTGCTGCACTCATCGCTTGGGTACTTGAGTGCAGGGTCAGCTGTTGCTCAAAATTCTCTACCTAGTCAATGAATTATTTTAGTGTATAAGGAGAAAATTAACTTAGTTATGTTCCTTAGCTATATGGTCAGCAGCTTATTGGTATGACACAAATTGCAAGGTTTTGCAAGATTACCCATCTGTTTCTGAGATACCAGTGAGGCGTAAGAATATTAATCTTGGTTAAAGATTAGGGAAGGTTTTCAGCTCTATGTATCCTTGTCAAGGTTACTACAAAGTTAATAGTAAATTTTGCTTAAATTGCTTTTAGATACTGGGTTTGTGGACTGGGGTTTTCTTTCTGCTTGTTTGGTAATAACAAACTTTGTCTGTACAACTGAATCTGAAACAGATCTCTTTTTGATGTTACCTTTGTCTGAAATAGTCTTCAGTATGTATCCTTCTTATTTGGTTTGTTCAGTGTAGCTTACAGCTAAGGACTTTATAATAGTAGCTGCTAAACATAGTCTGAAAATAGTAAATCTCTGGTTTCTATCTCAAATTGAGGCACCCAACTGTATTCCTAATTAGCACTGGACATATGTTAGGGCTTCCTGCCAGCCATGGTTTCATTGGGAGAGTACAGATTAATTGAATGAAAGCTGTTTCAGTAACTAACGCTAGTTTGCCCAGATATTGTTTAATTGGGAAATGATACTAAAAGTAGATGTTAGATCCATTAGGAAAGCTGTATCTTTTTTTCTAAAACACAGCTGGAAGATTGTGTTGAAGCACACATGTACTCTCTGTTCTTTTAAAAACAAGGCTGTTTTTCAGAACTCTTTGTGCTTCTTCTTCTGCCTTACAGCTTGGTTTGAATTGTATTGCATGCAAGATCAGATTTACATTTTGTAATTAGTCGAGTGCTTGCTGGTTTAAGTCTGTATTAGGCAATAGCACGAGATGTGTTGCTGGGACAGATGCCACTGGAGGCTTTATTCTTATTTATGTAGTTCGTTTTATAATTCAGATATCAAAACAAGTACCCCTGTACTAGTGAAATAGGTGGAATTATCTGATAGCACAGAGAATGCTTTATGTACAAACATGTATAGGAATCCAGCATTGGTTTTAAAAAAAAAAACAAAAAGGGAAATAATACTGGGAATAAATGAAGATGCCTTTGGTATGACACTTTATTTGAATGATTTAAAATGTCATTCAGTGTTTTGTTGGTACAAGTGAAAGATGAAATAAGGCAAATTCAGCTTTGTTTAGCTGAAACAATTAGCTTTGTTTCACATGGGGATGAAGAGGGGAATGTAACTTGTATTTCCTCTCATTTCTGTCAGCACAGAAATTTTTACTTATGAACACAAATAAAATAAAAAGAAAATTGTTTTTATCCACCTTTAGGGTATAAAATGACCTAAATGCTACATAATTGCTTCACTCTATACATTGGTATGAAATGTTTATGTTATCTCACATCTCAGTATCATGTTAAAAACTCGGAGATAAGAGCCAGTAAGAAGCAAGTGAGTTATAATTTATATAGAAGTGTCTACTTCGGTTAAATATAATCAATAGTAGATATCAGGGTAGTATAATGTCCATAAGCTAAGAAATAATCTTATTGTGAGTCCATTTATGTCGCTAAAGAATATGAAATGATTCACACGACCGTTCTGTGTCAGAACAAAACCTGTCCCTTTATTCTCTGACTCCAATATGTATAGATTCTCAACAATGACCAGGGATTGGATAATTAAGTTAACATCTTTCCAAGCACAATGGTCATGCGAAATGTCCATCAAAAGATGTTTCTTAGAAGGAACATGATAAACAACTTAAGTTTACATGGAAAAGTAACTAAAACTATGAAAACATTATCAGAGGGCTTAATTTTCAGGGTGACACATTTGAAGTCTTATTTTGATTCATCCTTTAAAAAAATGCAACAGCGAAAGCAATTACTTGACAATTTCTGCAATTTGAGCGGTAAAAAGAATGTTCTTGAAAATGTTTTGGAACGAGATATATTTCACACCATATATAGTCTTAAAAACTTGTCCAGCATATTTCAAATGTATGTAGTGGCAAGAGTCATTTCAAGTTTCCTGTCTAAAGTTTGAATTTTTAGTTTCCAGTTGAACCTTTAATTTTCGGGGCTTATTGATGTAAATTAAGGGGATAGTTAAACACAAGTATTTATTTAAATGCAAGCATTTATTTATCCCATTAATGCTTGTATTTAAAGAGCTGTCAGCTGTGATGTCTGTGTTGTGACATCATCAGTTCTGTCTCCTTTTCCGTGCTGAGACACCCTTTCTAAAGAACCAAGTATTCCATGAAGCATTAATTCCAAGCTAAAATGCCCTAGCCAAACATCTTCATGTAGGATTAGTGAGAAATTAAGTACGTCACTGTACTTTATGTAAGGAGTAGAGAACTTAATGTGGAAAGACATAGTGTTGTTTTTGGGATCTTTAGAGGACTTAGGCTCGTTGTGGAAGTGCACTCAGGTTAAAAGGTCCTTCCCAAAATGTCATTTGGTCCATGTCACCACTACGATTCAAATCAGACTCTTGAATGGTCTTTGTTAATCAGAGAAAAAGATAATTAATTTGATTTGGTTTCTGTTTATGCTATTTTATATATCTAGAAAGAGTAAAGTATTTGCATTTACAGGTTTTTTTGGGTTTTTTTTGTGTTTGTTTGCTTGTTTTTTTTAATTTTAAGGGTTTTGCCACTGGTTGGATGTTTGGGTTCAAGTTAAACTTGTTATTTATGTTGCAATAAAATTCTAACTTAAACAAACTGAAGAAAAAAGTTGAATTGTTTAAAAACCTATTTAATTTGAAAGAAAATACAAGCAACTGTGAGTCAGCTTTTTCAGAATCCCTAAATAAATAAAGTTTTATACAAGTGTCATAAGGAGTTGGGTGCTCAGTTTTATTCAGAAATCCTTAAGAATCTTCAGTTTCCAGTTTCCATAACTTTAAAAAATCTTAATGAGCTGCAGTAACTAACATGTTTCAATTTCACATTTTATTTATTTAAATAGAATAGTAAGTATGAGAATTATTAATTGCATTGGCTGGCTTATGTTAAGCTTTTAATTATAACTGGGTAATTTTAACTTTTATTTACGTAGTGGTGAGTTTTCACTGAGGTTGAGTTGTCTGCAATGTAGGCAGGAATTCAAGTGTGTACAAATTGTCAGCTGCCAACACAGCAGGTTAGTGCAGGAGGCAAATTTTGCAGATAATGTTTGATATGTGAGCTCTGGCTCTGACTTGAGCATACAGAATTTAGTTAAGTCCACAGTGCAAGACCAGTGTCAGTGCACTGATAACTCTTTAGGTATTTCTGATGATTCTGTTTGTGTGTGAGTGTATGGATGTGTCTGTGCACCTTTTCTTCTTTGAACTTAAACGTACTTGCTTTTACCCTGCTCTTAATCTTGTAAATTAAAAAAAAAATTATGCATGAAATGTCCAATGTACATAAACCTATATAATCATATTTGGTATAATCAAAGAACTTCTCTGAAGATTTTTGCTTCTGTTTACTACTCAGTTTCTTGTGCTTAAGCGGAATCTTTTTGATAAATATTCTCTTGTTCGTCTGAGCAGCTATTGCAGCACTTTGATTCCATGGTCATAGATAGGGTTTATTTAATCCTGTTATTGCAGCTTCCAGACATCACTCCAGATCCACCGGTGCCCTCTACGCTCCTGATACTTATGGGGCCACAGGTGAAGGATGAGTACCCTTTGCTGTCATCTGTGCAGTCATCCTGGATTTTTTTTTTCCCCACCCACTTGGTTATTCTTATAGTTCAGTTTTAGAAAGTATTATTTATATTAATTTGAGTTTTGTGGTTTTAATAATCCAGATAGATGTGTTTATGTTGCTAGATTTTGTCTCCACCCTCATACTCCAATGTTAATCCTTTTTTCCTTAACATTTTTTTATTTGCAGAAGAACTTTTTTAGTTTTCCATTTTTTTAGTATTTGTAGAGCATTCTTTATGCATGTAGCTTTCTAATCAACAGTCTCAATAGCCTTACTATTGTATTTGCTTTCTTTCTAAATGAAAACAAAAACCCAAAATGAAGAAGACACTAATTTTTAAAAAAAGCAAAACTTCTTTCAAATAAAACCATTGTTTTGTAGGAGTTTTTCCATGTGATGTTGGGACAGAATGTTTGTAGGTGACTGGCTTTTTACTTGAATTTTTACTTTTGTCTGTGCCACTAAAGACTTCAGAATGAAAATGGTTATTTTATCTGCTACACAATTTATTAAAAACGTTAAGCAAATGCTTCTCTTCTGCTTGGGTTTTTAAAAGTGAGTGTAATATTTACATCCCAGCTTTCTGTTCTGATTGAATTGTTTGTATTTATTTTTGTTGTTGTAACAGGTACTGGTTTTGGAATTAGTCAGTCAAGTAGATTGTCGTCATCAGTCAGCGCTATGCGAGTTCTGAATACAGGTTCTGACGTGGAAGAGGCAGTAGCAGATGCTTTGGTAAGAATCTCACACTTACCTTGTGTAAGTTACAGGATCCTTAAGTGTTAGCTTCCTGTACATTAAGCATGCAGAAGAACTTGTCAGTTATTGTTTTACTGACTTCTAGGGCGGAAAAAAACCCCCAAACTATTGCTGGAGCTGTAAGCATTGGAATTTTCATTCCTTACAGAAGTTTTAACTTCTGAGAAGTGAGGTTTTTTTCAGGTTGACAGGAAACAGTCTTGAACTGTTGTGTTGGGGTGGCCCAAGGAGCCACTTGAGCAGGTAGAACTAGAAAGCAGTTTCTCACAAAACCCATAAAAACTTAAAGATAGGTTGAAGGCTTGTTAGAGCTGGGAAGGATGACAGCCAAAGCTGCTACTTACAAGAAGCCTGGGTTTTCTGTCTGATAGCAGGTGAGATTGATGCTGAAGAGTGAAAATGATGGCTGTGCAGCCAAGCCCCACACAGCCACTCTCTCTCTCTCCCCCACCACTGGTGTCAGAGAATCAGAAGAGTAAAAGACAGAAAACTCATGGGTTGAGAGAAGACAGTTTAATATGGAAAGCAAAACCCATGCACCCAGTCAGAGCCAAACAAGGAATTGATTCAGTGCTTCCCATGGGCAGGCAGTGTTCAGCCATCCCCAGCAGAGCAGGGCCCCATCACACACAGCAGTGGCTTGGGAAGACAAGCACCATCACCTGAAACATCCCCCTCTTCCTCCTTCTTCCCCCCACTTTACACACTGATCATGATGTCAGATGGTCTGGAATGTCCCTCTGGTCCATTTGGGTCACCTGTCCTGGCTGTGTCTTCTCCCAGGCACCCCCAGCTTCCTCACCAGCGCTGCAGTAGCAAAGCAGAAAAGGTCTCAGTGTGAGTGCTGCTCAGCAATAACAAAACCTCTCTATATTATCAACCACGTGTTCAGCCCAAATCCAAATCACAGCCCCCACACCAGCCACTGCGAATAAAATTAATTCTAGCCCAGCCCAAACCAGCACTGCAAGTAGTATCTCATAAATTTTGTTTTTGTCTTCCTTTGTTTTCAAAATGTTACACTAAGTTAGAATTAGTTATGGCATTTTCTTTCTTAAGCTATACTGTTTTTTAAAAGGGTGTGTTTGACTCCTCTGCCTTCCTGCACTTGTAAGCCAAACTGAATACATTATGTATTTTGCTATTCTGGCATTTACCATGAGCAAGCTGAAATCCTCAGTTAATTTAAAATACTGATGCTGTGAATCAGATACATTTTTATCAATTATTGGAGACTATTTGCATGTCATTAAATACTTGTAAGTACCTGTTTTCTAGTTACCAGAATATTTTAAAGAAATGGTTATTTCTCTGGTTTAAGAAAAACTGTTATTTTGAAAGTTAGTAAAAAACTACAAATTAGACTCTAAATTACAGTTAGGAATAACTTAATAGAGAGAAACAAAATTTCCAAATATGAAGAACTCTGTCATGTTCTTAGTATGACTACTGATTTCTTGGTTAATTCTTTTTTCTTGGCATTAAAATTTGTATGTCTTCACTGGCATAGAGATCAGAATATCTATGATATCTTGTCTAAGATGTCATGGTGAAGTCAAGTGCATTTTCCTCTTTCTGTTATTACAAACTTGCGAAGAGTTTTCAGCATAACGGTGAATGCTGGTTTTTAAACTGGAAGTCAGTCTGGATTTTGGAATAGGTAGAACAATAGTCCATGGAACATGGAAATTTTCTGTTTGTAACTGGAAAGCCTGTGCTATAGTCATCTCCACAGAGGTGTTTCACAAAGACTATCTTCAGTACTTTTAGCAACCTCCTGGTTTTCAAATTTGCTGTGCAAATTACATAGTAAGCGTAGAAGTTGAGGAGAAAGTCATGTTTCTAATGACTGCTCTTGAGGCTTGAATGTGTCCTGCGTTGTTGAAGCAATAAAGCTTCTTCAGTGAAACTGGTTTTTGCATTACCTGGATCCAGAATATCATGATGCTGCTAGAAATGTTAGAGGAAAATCAGTCTGTATATTTTAACTAGAATCTGACATTACAAAGAAGGTTCAAGAGCTGCAGCATTATATTTTTGTAGTACTTGCATGCCTGGTTGCTTGCTGTGCTCTGAATGGTACAGGTTGTCCTGTACAAACGGCTTCAAGTAGATGGAAATCTGGTAATAAACACTCTTATTGTTTTATCACAGAATGAAGATTCACTCATAATGGTATTATTAAAAGGTAGAATGTAGAGTCCTGACATATATGATATAAATATAAAAATAAAAATCTTCCAGATTGTGCTACTCCTTTTTATTTGATGAAAAATACTTGACCAGTTTTAGTGGTGATGGTTTAGTGAAGCCAAAGAAGTGTCAGTCTTCTGCCTAAGATCTGTTTTGACTATTGCTGTATAAAACTCAGCAATAGTGGAAATCTTTACATATTTTTATGTCTTTTACTTTAGTACCATCCTTGGAATTTCAGTTTCATTTATTGAGAAATCTTTTATTTTTTCCTTGTGGTGTTTCTTTTCCAAAACACTTAATATCTCTGTGATTTTTCCCTTCAGTTATTCTCTCACACATATATGTATGCTCGTTCTGTTGACAATAAGCCTTGCTTGTTACCTCTTGTATTGATTAGTTTGTGATTAGTATTGTGATATCCTTTGAGTTATTCATGGTTAAAAATGAAAAGCCTGTGCAAATGGCAGTGGTAATTAAGGGGAAAATGATCACTTATACTACTGATTTTTTAAGTATTTAATGAAACTGAGTTTTTAAATGCTAACTTCAGTTCCAAAGTTTGAATGGCAAGAGCTGTTTTGCAGAGGTATATGTGTTTTTTCATTTTAGGATAAATAACTTTTTTTCCCCCCTCTGACCTTTGTTATGTTGTGTTTTGTTTTGTTGGCTTGTTCTTGTTTTAAGGGATCTGGGATTATGCGTTATGTAATCTGTTTTTTTTGTAGAACATTGGCTGTAATTTTTGGAATGACAAAATTTAGGTATTAAACAAATAGTCCAAATCAAGGTTTTGTACTGAAGTAACAATTGACTGCATGTGTTAAGTTAATGTGTTCATGCTCAAGTATCACTGCATAAGACACAAAAGATTCTGACAGTGGAGTCTTTGTGACCAACCCACACATGATATATATAATACTTTCCTGGAAATGGAAGCTCAGCAAACTACTTCTTGACAATGTGTGATATGCTAATCAGACACAGAGAGCTAAGAACAAAATTTACAGTAAGACTATATGTTGTCCAGTGGCAGGGAGTTTATTAATCACAGTGCTGCTATGCCTTATCTTCCTGTTCTCAATTTCTGTTTCTTTTCAATAATTTACTGCTAACAGCTCTTAGGAGACATACGGACTAAGGTATAGAAACTTTTTCTTCTTCAATAGTTTAATATTTTGCTATTAACATGATTGATACAAAGTGAGTTAAAATGTCAAAATACAATTTTGAATCAGACCTCTGATTCTTAAATTCTGTAACATGTATAAAGCTATGAAGTGAAATAACTTAACTTGCAACAGTCTTTTGGCACCCTATTATGCAATTTTATGGGTTCTTGAAAGAAGACCTGAAGTTAAATGTTTCATCAAATATATGTCTTCTCTGCGTTTGCTTTGGGTTTATATTCGGAATACTATGTAAGCCATACTTCAAAATATTTTCATTAGCTTGGTTGGACCTGCTGTATGGTCGGAGCCATTTGTCACTACGGGGAGTAGGGGTCACAGCGGTTACTTAACTGTTGGACCCATTGTGGGTGTGTTGTATCACCTCTTTGAGAACCAGTGCTGATCTGGGCTGTCTCTGTACAATAGAAGAAGCCCGTGCGGAGGAGATACGAATCCTATGGGATGTACTCAGACGATGATGCCAACAGCGACGCGTCAAGTGCCTGTTCAGAAAGGTCCTACAGCTCCAGGAACGGGAGCATACCGACGTACATGAGGCAGACAGAGGACGTGGCTGAAGTCCTGAACCGCTGTGCCAGCACCAACTGGTCAGAGAGGAAAGAAGGCCTTCTAGGCCTGCAGAACTTACTAAAGAACCAGAGAACTCTAAGGTAAGGTGGCATACTAATAGGAGAAACCTCTTGTTTCATGTTGTTGGGAGGCAGGGGGAGCAGGAAGGAAGGGTGTGGCTTTGAGAGTAAGATGAGGGAAGGAACCAGGAAGCTGTTCTCTCTTCTGGCTACTAGTGTATATTTATATACTAGTGGATGTAGGGAATTCAAAATTGAGCATTCTTGCAATACAGAAGGTTCATAAGATGCTTTCATCTATCAATGAAAGCTTCTATTCAATCATCTATCAATGGAAGGCTTTTTTTCTTTATTACTATAATTTTGTGGGTCTTTATTCAGAAGAAATCACTTACTACACACTACTAAGAACACCTTTTTCAGTATCAGCTCTGTTAAAAAAGTATGGTATAATACATGAAACAGTTTAAAGAGACATTTATAAGTTTAAGGTCTCATTTTAGATGAAAGCCATTACATTTTTACCCATGTCTCGAACAAAATGGTTTCCTTTACTTAATTTACTAGATTATTTGATTCAGTATTTACTCTTGATTTCACTGATTGCTATGCATTAGTGTTCTAGCAGAGCTAGCAGGGGAGTTGACTAATGTATTGTTGTCTTTTTGGCAGTCGTGTTGAGTTGAAAAGATTGTGTGAGATCTTCACAAGAATGTTTGCTGATCCTCACAGTAAGGTAAGTGTAGGTTTTTCTTATTTTCAGGAAATGTCTGAAAACATAAATTAAAAGAAAGGTAGTTATGATAAATTACATCAGTGAATTTGCATATGTAAAATTTCACAAGCAAAAGTAGTTAATGGTATCAGATTTCAATTAATTTAATTTGGAGTTTTGAACAAGATAATTTGCCCCCTTTTTCTGCAGGATCATGGAAATAAAGTGAAGGTTAATGTCATAAAATGCATTGATGTAGTTCAGCAGTTTGAGCTCAAAATCTGTGTTTTTAAGAAACTGTTGTTTACAGAGGCCACTTCAACACAAGCACAGATTTTCTCTATTAGAAATAAAGGCTCTGCAGTAATTTAAGTTACAGATAAAGTTATCTGACTAAATCATACATAAACAGATAAACTATGCCAAATATGCACTTGTTTATTTTCCATGACATTTTATATTATCATAGCTTATGATATCTTCCATGACTTCCGTAGATAGGACTGGAAGTTGAGACTGGTGAATAATTTTTAAATATTCCATAAGGAGACTATACTTCGGTATAAAAGAAAATGTAATGTTTTATTCAGTTTTACTTAGGTAAAGACTCCGTATGGATGATATGACAAGGAAAATAATGCTTCTGTAAGACCATAAAAAATTTTTAAGTGAGTTGCTTTGCATGATAGTATTTTTACAGTTTTTGTGGGAGGTGGGTTACTAGTACAGCTTGATTAAATGTCACAATTTCTCAGCAGAAGGAATGCAGGTAAGTAAGGAGCCTAATAAATAAAATACTGTAAAAAAATTACATTATATTTTAATTATAGGCTTGTTTGGTATTTTTTATGTTGAGTATAACATGTCCCACTTTGTGTCTGTACTTTGGAATTGATAAGATTATAAAGAAAAATTCATAACAGGGTATTATTTCAGAAGTATTGATTTTTCCCAGAAGAATCCTGAAAAATTACTTTCATTATGCAATACATTTTACGTATTTCTAAGTCTTCCTTACTGCAGAAATGGAAAATTAAATTCAGAGTGATGAGATGTCTTGACAGGTTAACTTAAGTGTTAACTTAGTTAACTTAGTGTCTTCTTTATTTTTCCTGTTGGAAGAAATGACTTAGCTGCCATCTCTGACACCATGTATTTTGGAATAACTTGCATTGCAGACAGCAACATGGTGTTAAAGTTGATCACATACTGCAGAAATCCAGAAAAGACTAACCAAGTAGCTAAAAGGAAGAAAATGTTACATGAAAAGAAAAGTCAAAGCATAGGAAAGGATATTAAATATTTAAATATTGCTGAAATATTTGGTTTTTAAATGAAGTAATGACCAAATTGTTAATAGCAGCTTGGTTTAATTGTGCTTGTTCTGTGGTAATTGATATTGCAGCAATGCATATGTCAGCGCTACTGTGGAGATTTTTGTGTAGCATGGGAGCCAGGGAAGGATAATGAAAGTGTTCCAAACTTTAGTTTTATGTGTCAGAAGAGCATTTTACCTTTTAAATATGTTTGCCTTTAAAAATGTTACATTGACTTGTTCTTGTTGATTGTTTTGTTTACTGGCCACTCTGATACGAAATAATTTAGCTGAAAGTTTGAAAATTTGGCCTGTGCTGTAAGCTGTGGTACAGCTGTTCCAGTCACTGAAACCTTGCCTGCCTTTTGGTGTTGTAAAACTATTAGTAATTTTCAGTATGTTATTCGGAGAACCCTTGAATTATTATGAGGTCATGAGCTGTGATTTATTTATTTTTTTTTTATCACACACATACGTCTACATAAATCTCATCTTAGACTCTACTCAAGTGTCTGTAGGAATTACTGTCATCACTTTTGTGGGGTTTTATAAGGTATACTTTAACCTGATATCTGGATTGAGGGAGTTACATTGAATAAGAGAGTAATAATATTTGAAGGAGAAAATGGGATAACGGACATGCCAAGTGCTTATTTTAAAAATACATTTGGTATCCCAATAAAATTACTTAAATTTGTCATAAAAGTTTTGAAGTACCTTTTTTGTTTTATTTTGGTTTATATTCCATACAGGAACTTTGTATTGATGGCCACTAATTTGTGTGTTTTTATCTTTTTCCCTTTTTTGTTGTTTTGTTTTGTTTTGTTCTGTTTTTGTTTCATTTTGCATGCTGTCCCCTGTGTTGGAACTCTCTTTAGAGAGTAAGTTGGTTCAATATTTGTTGGAAGCCTAACCTTACTTGCATGAATGTGCAATTAATCCCTTTTCTCTATTTTTCTTCCCCAAAGAGTTCATGCAGTGTCAAGCCTTTTGCAATCATAAAATGCTATAAACAATTAGTAAAATGTGTGGTAAAGTTTCGAGATGTGCTTTATCTACTAATTAACTGACATTGTTTGGTTATGCATTCCTGCTTTATATTGTGGTGGTTGGCACATCTGAAATAATTCACTTTAGAGAGAGATCACTTGTAATTATTTCCATATCTGTTTATTTTTTTTCCACTGTCAAATTATTATGAACTTCAACTTCAGGTAGTTGATTTCAGAATTTTAGTTTGCATCATAAAAACGGAACCTGCAATTTTTGCAGTATCCGCACACATTCTTCAACATATAGGTGGTTGAGTTCCATTTTCCATTCCAAATTCATCCTTTACCTTAAACACTCTTTCAGCCTTCTTAAATTTTTAATGCTGAGACAAAATGATATGTTTAGTATTTTTTTTAAATGCAACAGAATTGTTCTACTTATTTTTCTTTAGACATTCTCTGTGGTAAATCTAAAACGAAACAAAGCTGAGTCCTCAGTTATGTGTGTTTTTAACAGCTAAAACATCAGCACAGGATCTTCAGAGTACTTTTGCCATAGTGAATCATAATTCACTTTATAATGATTTCAGCTTAAGCCACTTCACGTTTGAAGACTCGTACTAAGTCCACATTACTCCATCAAGTCAGAGCTTGTAACCAGTTTGTTTGGCCTACCATGTTTTAATGGAAAAGCCATGTGTGTCAGTGTCTGCAAACTCAAGTCAGGTGCAGGTTTAAATTCTGCTGAGCTGTGTAGTTCAGTTCAAAGGATTTTGTGAGACACACCCCCACACACAATCTTTATAGCATCAGAATTTGTTTGTTTGTTTGCCTAAGTATATTTTCCTCTTACTTCAGGCCTGTGAAAGCCAAAGGCTTCATGTTACAATACAGAAAATACATATTGGTTTGGTTTTGCCTCTGTCTTATAACTGTGGCTACTGCTTGTGAATCCACAAAATGATGTATTGTTTCAGTTTAGCCTGAGACAGAAAATGTTTGCAGTCCTGTACATAAAAGTCTTGTCCCGCTACTGGCAGGGTAATTTTGAAACCTCAGACTTGAATATAGATCTATGTAGACAGCACAAAAGTTAGCAAATTTTTTCCCCCGATTTTTAATGTAATTTATCCCAAAAGGGAAGTTAATTTAAGTAGCTTTTCCCGATGGGCTTTATATTGAGTAGGGGTTTGTATTGTTTCATTTCTAACAGAGATTTTCAGTATTTAAGATCTCTATTAAAAAATTTTCCCACATCTTCTGTAGATCCTGGAAGAATCATAAAATACCTGGTTAAAAGGGAACTTCAAGGATGATCTGGTCCAACCTTTCTTGATCAAATTAATCTGAATTTGTTTTTTATTTCTAGTGTAAATTTGGAGGCACTTCTTTAAGAGATACTTGTTTGGATTTTGTCTGCTTTGTGGTGTGAATTTGCTTTCCCTGACTTGATGATCAACATGCAAAACAATCGAATTTCCTCAGTGAAAAGGGCGTGCAGCAGCATACGCCAGCTCCGTCCTCCTCACTTGCATCAGCACTGTGGAAGCAAGTCTGCTTCCATGGCCTAGTCTGTCCAGCTGTGTGAGGTGTGATCACATTTTGGGGTTTTCCACTCTCACAGAAGCAGCAGAGTTTGGGCTAATGACGAGTCAGGTCAGCTGCAGGAGGATGTGAGGTTCCAGCCCTTGCTCTGCACCAGTCACTTCTAGCCTCGCACCCATGTCATAGTCAGGGGGCAATATCTGCCCAACCCTCCTTGCACCACAGCAGTACTTCTGTACCCAGCTCTGTGATGGACAGTGTGTTGTGAAGGAACCTTTTTCAGGCCTAACACCCATTTTTCTTGTTAGAGAAACAGGAAGCCCATGGGCCACACATATAGAGTGTATACATGCTGATTTCATCTTAGGTATGGAAAAAACTTAAAATGAGTGAGATATATTAACAAAGCTCTTTAACCAAAGTTACCTATTTTTCACACCCTCCTTGACCCCTTCCCTTCAAAAAGCCCTTCTTCCTGGTGTGAGTCCGATAAAAAAAATACATGGTTTTGGTTCTTCTGGTTTTGTTTTGGGTTCTTTTTTTTTTCCCCTAATGCAGTCTTTTCAACATTTGTTGAAAAGAAGAAAATGGATATTGTGTTTTCAAAAAACCGCAAGTACTTCTGTGTTTTAAACACCTGCCAATCTGGAGTCTATTGTGGCTTTTTTCCCTGCTGTGGTGAATAATTTCATGTTGGGATACCTGTGATAGTAGAGGAAGCTTGTTCTGTTCCATGAGTATTTTAGGAATTGGCCAGCTGTCATGATTTTGCAGTATTTAGTAATGCAGATATTTACAATTAACTACAATTTTGCTAAAGAATTGTAGTAGCTTTTTTTTGTTTTAAAGAGAACGTGTTTTTGTAGTCTTTGAGGAATATGACAAATCAACTTAATGATAAGAGCTTGAAAGGGTAAAAAATTAAGTTTTACTGGAAAAATTGAGGTTGCGCCAGCCATCACAGTAAGCATTCCTTTTCTTGACGAAACTGCATGGAATACCTAATTGTCAAACTTCTACAGAAGTCGGCTAACATTTCCAATGTACTCTTTTATCAAAATCCAGTGAACAAGCAGGGCAGATTTCTTTCTTTTCCTTTCTTTTTTTTCTTTTTTTCCCGCTTGGCTGCAAAACACTGCCTTTCTCTGCCTCTGATTCCCTTACTGCTTTCTTCGTTTGTAAGTTCGGCATACGTCAGTGTCGTTTCCTCTTTTGCCCCATCCTACCCTCTTTCCATCTTCTTCTGCTTTTTAGGTGTTCAGTATGTTTTTGGAGACACTGGTCGACTTCATCCAGGTCCATAAAGAAGATCTGCAGGACTGGCTGTTTGTACTGCTGACACAGCTGTTGAAAAAAATGGGTGCTGATTTGCTTGGGTCTGTACAAGCAAAAGTTCAGAAGGCACTTGATGTCACAAGGTAATGAGCTCTTAAAAAAGTAACAACATTGTAGTTGTTAGCTATTTTCAAGGTTTTTGCTGCTTTTATTTTTTTTGGTGTGTTGTTTGATTTCTGTAAAAATGCATAGCTCATGGCAGACCTTGAAACTTCAGTAAACCTTGTTGCTTCACCATTTTGGTTTCATAAAATGACTCTTAATTGAAAGGGTTTGAAAACTTAATAAGATACTACTTACCTGATTCCAGAATATGCACCTGAGCCATGTATGTTTGATGTCTCACCTTGTGTACAGTGATGCAGAAATTGCGTTTCAACTTCTTTATTTTGCAGTAATAAGTTTCACTGGAATATTCATCTCTGCGTCAGCATTAACTTTTAAGGAGTTATGATAATAATGTATCTGCTTTCTGTCTTCCTTCTCCCCAGACTTCACTAATAGCCTGATTTACAATCAGAATTCCAGCATATCATTATTATATCATTCTTCATTGCTTGCATTATCTAGTCTAGTTACAAATGCTTCATAGTAAGAATTTCTTAAATCTTGTCCTTAACATTACCTTAACTAGGTAAATGTTTCTGAAAGGTCAGATAGAGTGGCAACTGGTAACAATTTCAGCTTTACTGAGAAGGGCAAAGGCTTATTTGCTGCCTCTCAACAGTTCTTAACAGAAAATTTAACGTAACTTCACGTTATTTTGTTTGTTTACAGGGAATCTTTTCCAAATGACCTCCAGTTCAGTATTTTAATGAGATTTACTGTTGACCAGACCCAAACACCTAGTCTGAAGGTAAGACTTTCTAGGCTTGCTTTGCAAGCAGAAATCATCATTAATGGAAATTTGGTTGTCTTAATTTTGAATTTGGATTGTTATTTTTGTTCTGTGTAAAAATAAAGAAAATAAAAAAGGTTTTCAATTAGTGGATTTTGTTTTTATAAACTTTCAGACAGTCAAGCCAGCACTGCAGGACCAACTTCGCTCTTTTTGGAGCTCAAAGGTTTTTGTCTGAATTACTGTCTTTATTCTTAACCCTATGTGAAACTCTTACAGCGTTACCAGTAATTTTTATTTGAATGCATTGTATGCTGCTACTAACCTTTGCGGGAAACTTTAAGCATGCAGATGCTCAGTTTTAAACACGACACTAGTGTGAAAATGTTTGCTGCAAGAGAGTTCTAATAAAAACACAGTACAATAAAAATGAGCAACAAAAAATATGGCTGCCTAACATCAAGCTGGTTATGCAAACTCACTCTGTCAAGTCTTGTCTAATTTTATGTTTGTGATTTCCCATACTTTTTTCCCTAGTTCATATATATTTTTCCTATGTTCAGCCTAACAGGCTTTGAGTTATTTAAATTATTCTAATATTAATGTGAACTTGAGTTACTATATTAAAAAATAGCTCCTTATGTGATACACTCTACTTCTCTGAAAGCGGTGTGTAGCTTTATAATTACACACATTTTTACCTAAGAATCTGTAGTCGATAGACCTGCCAGAACATCTGAAAAGTAAAAATGTATTCTGTAGTACATTTGCAGTTCCAAAGAGTGTTGATTATAGAAACAAATGCATCAAATCCTATGATTTATAAGTGATGATAATGGGGAAATAACAAGCATATGATAACTGGCATCTTCTGCTCTATCCTGCACGAAATATTTTTACTCAGTTTGATACTGCACAAGAATATGACCTTTCTAGAGTAATGTTGAACCTAAAGTCACATGAATATGCCTTTTTTGTCTACAATACAGTAAAACTTACATTTTTAAGCTTTTGAGGACAGTTGATACGTTGACCACTGTTGCTTCGTAGAGCTGTGTTAAAAAGGGACTGCTGTCATTTATTGAAGACAGCAAATGAGGTAGTAAAAATCAGTTTGTTGTTTAAATGAATCCTTGGAACAAATTGAGATTGGTTTTGTTTTACCTGGTTTTCCTCCCCAGGAAGGTGAATTTGATGGTTGAGATGTTCCATTTTCCATACGGTAGAGTGTAGCTTTTAAAGGTGTATCAAGCACATTTCAAAGCTGAGAGTGTAGATTTGGAATGAGACATGGACTCCTACTAGGCTGAGTTTGGGACTAAGTTCAAAATTCTTCTCTAAATGGCCTAGAAGGAATTCAGAAATATGAAGCGCTTATGGGAAGACATTCTGAAAATAATTCTGAGTGAGAATTTTGAAATCAAGACGCTGGTAAAAGTTACCTCCGTAGAAGAACACCTGTTAGTTTGAAGCAAAATCGAGAGTATTTAGAATGAATTTTTGGGACAGTAAATTATGTAACTGTTTAAAAGAAGATAAGCTTTTTTCACAGAAGAAAGTGGAGTCTGCCCCCTACTTCCTTTTTATGTGATAACTACAAATTCAGAACTCAGACCAGTAAAGTTATTGCCCACAGATCGGGAGTATCTATTTAATATCCACATTATTGAGTATTTTGCCTAAATCCCATCTTCTATGGGCCCAGATAGAATAATTGATGCAATCAATTGAGTAATTGGTGTGATCAAAACCCACAGAATAATAGATAATCCTAGAGGACTACTCTAGTTCTTGAAGTCTTGAGCTTTTGTTCTTTGATAAATTATTATCTGGTTCTAGGAATACTGAGAAACAGCATTCGCTGTCACAGGAAGAAGTCAGAGAAAGGATTTTCAGCATCCCTAAAGATAGTCAGATAGGAGGAGGGATGGTAGATGAGAAATTTGAGCCATGTAACAATTCTCTTCTACAAATTATTTCTTTTTTTCTCTGGTTTTCACATGATAGTCATAAATAATCATGATCCTTTGGGGTGAACAGTCATTATCATTCTTACACATAGAAAGACAGCTAAGTCTCAGACAATAAAACTTGAGCTTTTAGAGTGGCCATGGGGGTGGATTTGGATAGCTGGACAGTAAGAAAACCAACCATTCTACTGGAATTCTACTGACCTAATCCATGGAGGATGCAGCTTAGTGTACTGTGCTCCATCTGTCATACTTTTGCAGTCAATTTACACTTAGGTGTGGTGAATTGCTAAGACACCGTTTAGAGGTGCCAGATGTATGTGTCTGTTTTGGTCAAATATTTGGATGGGCATAGGAGTCAAATGTTCTAGGTGGGATGTAATCTATTTAGCTTATTTTTGCAGGTGCAAAACATGGCAGTTCCCAAAGGATGGATATTTTCCTGAAATACACTACCAATCATCACTTCATTTTTCCTGGGTTTCATATCAAGTCAGTCTCAGTGAGGAGTTGATTTAAATATTGTGACCAGAGTTCAAGTTTCTGAATCCTTCTTTACTTTGAAAATGCTGATTCGTTGACAAAGGTTTTTGCCACAGTTGACCAGAAGATATATTTATTTTTTTTTAACCTAAGTCAATATTGAAGTTTCTGGATTAAAAAATTCCTGAGTAGCATAAATTCACAACTATGAGAGAGCCCTCCAAAATTTATCTTTTGTGTATGTTTTAGTCATCTGGTTTTATGGCACAGCACTCACTTCTAAGTATTCAGTAACTTAGAGACTGATGCCTGGGATGTGACAGTCTGAAAGTGACAGTATTGAACAACTTCACAGAGAGTGGTTTCAACTTAACAGCAAATACTAATTGTAAGAATTCTGGAATTGTAAGAATTCTACGTTCATTGCAGTCCAAAAATTTTTCTCTCTGAGAGATTAAAGGGATTGTTGAAGACTGAAATAGATTGTTGAAGCCTTTCTATTTCTAAATTTCATATCTATACCTAGTTGGTGGAAATATTGGCAAAGATGCTTCTGAAGTAGATTTGCTGCTCTTACAGAGTTTTATTTCAGCATGGGATTTTTAATCTGTAATAATTGTGGCTCATTGTATCTGACCACAGAAAGGTGTAGCCCTTCCAGAATTTCTTATTTCAAAAGCAATTAGTAAAAAATGCTTTTTTTCAAGTAGCTGTCAAGTTTAACTTTGGGAATCTGTCACACTGTGAAAAGCTCTATTAGTAAGAACTCCTTCTGTTCAGTGCTGTTCTGAGAGCCTCTGTCTTTGCAGAAGTGTGCAAGTTCCCCAGGAAGCAATTCAAACACTAAATAATCATGCTCTCTCAGATACAGTACTTCAGAGTCTCTTCGCTGGAAGAAATGCCTCTGGGTGTTCTAGGTGTTACAGTCCTTAACAGCAACCTTTTCAAGTTTTACATTAGATTTATTTAAATCCTCAACAGTCAAATGTAGTGGTGTCACAATGGTTTCCCTACATAATCTAGAAATTTCAGCTGTTGCTTTGAATTTGGAGAGCCATGTGGCCTAAGGTTTTTTGCTGCAGAGATGTTCAAGGCTTTTTTTTTTCCCTAGGAAAATAGCTAGCAAATAGTGTGCATTTGTGGATATCGATCTACATAAGATGAAAGCCTTCAGCTGCTGCTTGGTATAACTTCAGAGAAGTTGAGCTTTAGCAGCTGCTTTGAAAATCAAGTATTCATTATTAATCCTCATTTGTGTGCCACTGTATCTTGAGTTTTTAATAGCTTGCAAGTTTCATGACCAAGAGAAGTTTCTAAATAGCTTTGCTCAGAACTGTTGTACAACAAGCTGTGAACAACCAGAAATACACCCAGAACTCTTTTTCTCTCTGATTATGATGGACGTAGGTCTCTCCCTCCTGGTAGGTATTTTTGGTGCACTATAATTACTAGTGGAAATAAAAGCAGAAAAATCTGATAGATGTTCTAAATAAATGTCCACAACTTTCATTGACAGATTGGCTGACAAATTTCTGAGGCAGTAAATGAGCTGAGGAAGTAAATATTTTAGACATATACAGGCATAATAGCCCTTTGCCCAAAACTGCAGTGGTGCAGTACTGGAGAAACCAGAAAGAGGCTGCACTCTGGGATGTACAAAACATTCTGCAAAAGGGATTCTGCATAAGGAGTAAAACAAGTTTGTGGAGGAAGAGAATGATCAGATAAATGAGGGAGTATAGGAGGTTTTCTGTCCTCTTGGTAAATCCATGTCCCTGTCATCTGAATATATTCAAACAAAGTATGCATCTGTGACCCATCTTAAGTATTTCCTAGAAATACCATTCCATACATTTCTAGTATTTAATGGAAAGATTCCTGTGGCTCATTTCCAGAGACTGTGACTGCTCAACCTGATGTTTTATGAAAAAACACTGAGTGTTAACTACCTGGTTAGGAGCTAGCAAGACGTGATCATTGGTTCATCAGATGATGCTCATTTTCCATTTTAGTACTTAAAAGACTTTCTTAATAATTCTGAATTAATCTTTTCTTAATTTCTTTTTTTTTAAATATAAGCTTCTGCATATGGAATGATCTATGTCTTATTTGTTAGCAGTGAAATGTAATCTTTATATGAGTATTTGAATTTCTGTAGAGTAACTTCCTTCTTCAAATGTTAAATCCATCTGTAAATTGTTTTATTGGAAAAAAAATTATATTAATGCTGAAAATATGTATAGTTTATTGGAAAAAAAAAAATCTTTCTTTTAGGGAATGAACATTCTACTCTGTGAGCTCACTTCTTGCAGCACACCATTTTTATTGCCCACCTGACTCTGTTTCTCTTTTCAGGTCAAAGTTGCAATCCTAAAATACATAGAAACTCTTGCACAGCAGATGGATCCAGGAGACTTTGTAAATTCAAGTGAAACTAGGTTAGCAGTGTCTCGGATCATCACCTGGACCACAGAACCTAAAAGCTCAGATGTTAGGAAGGTATGTTTGTTAATGTGTCCTTAGAACTGCAAAGCATTCCAGGTAATTAAGAATATTTAAGTAAAAAATTTAAATTAACATCTTGGAACTCTCCATTACGGTTGTGTTTTTATATGTGTTAGTATATTGAGATTCTGTTTCATAATTTATCATACTTCATTACAAGTAGTATCTAGTACCATAATCTCTTTAGTGGCCATATTCTGTACAGTTTTAATATTATTTCAGAGACTACCCCTTGTGATACTAAATAGCACATTTGTAAAAGGAGTGAGTGGTAAATTTGATAGCAAACTCAGTCTAATCTCTGTTGGATTCTCTGGAGTCCTTTATTTTTAACAACAGGTAGGTAGATAGCTACCTTGATAGAACCTTGGACAAAGGAAGTTTATGCATTGATAAGGTAGTATGATAGGCTTATTCCTGTAATGCTGCACTGCAGTGCAAATCTCCCTTTTCCACTTAATGATGTGAAGTGAAAATTAACATTTGTGAGCTGCCTAGGTACAGCAGGGATACTAAATAACCATAAGACTATACTAGTGCAGTCTTTGGAAAGGATTTCAATTTGTAGAAGGCAGATTTTTTTTTTCATTTTATTTGCAGTTTGATGGAATAGTTTTGTTGTTTTGATGGTTACAGATCATGCTGTAATCTAACACTGCTATTTCCAGCATGTTAACACTACAAAAATGTCATACCTTTTATGGTTCCTCAATGCAAGTGTCTATGACACAGAGAGCTAACTCTTCTCTCTCCTTTTCTGTCTATTTCTGCAGTTTGAAAAGCTACAACAATTCATTTGTTGAGGTTTGTTTTGCTACTTTCATTTAAGTTTGAATCTTGGCAGCTTTGTTTTTTCTGGAAAGAGCAACTTCCTTTGTTTAGAAGGGATGTAGGAGTGAACAGTAGGAGCTGTGTTACAAATTGCAATGTGAAGAAAACAAAAATAAAAATAACTTACTAGACTCCTTTGTATCTAGAATGTTTGTAATACATAATAAAAACCACCAGAGAGTTTTTATATTGGGAGTAATGTTTTAGTCATTCACTTCTTGTCTAACTTCATGAGTTGGAGAAAACAGTAATAGATTGCATCCATTGGACTTTACTTGCCTGGGTGTCATGTTCTAGTAACATAGAAAAGACCATAAAACAGGAGGAGAATTGAAGCAGCACTATCTTCTAAATCAGTGAAGTTTTAGTACTAAGACACGTGGCAAGCTGACTTATCTGATGGTTCATAACTCTAATAAGCATTTTTATGTCAATAAGTAACTGAATCATGGAAAGAATTACTAGTGAGTTTAATCATCTGGAACACTTTAATTATGTAAGTTTTCAGATTTTAGTTTTTCTTTCCATAACATAGCTCTTTGAGGCAATTAACTTCAAAATCCTTTAACTCTTGAGAATAAAATTTTGCCAATAAGAAGTCAAAGGATTTATTCTGATAGTATAAAATGCTTAATTCTCTTAACAGTCTTCTCAACCTGATATCACAGACTTTTTATTTCATTTAATAAGCTTTGTAGCACTTAGTGTGATTTCTTTAAATTAAAAGCTTTTTCTAAGTAATTTCTGTGTAAATCATGGGTTTGGTTTTGTCCTTAGCAAAAGCAGTTCCAGTGCTAAGTATTATGAAAAATCATAGTTTATTAGTCTGAAATTGGGCACTCTTAGTGTAGTTCAGTGACATGGGACTTACCTTCTTTCTAGAAGGTAAAATTCTGTTTCAGAACTTAGATTTCTTCTAATATTAGAATTCTTCTGGGAAGAGTTTGAATCTATTCTTAGAAATCTTTAAGAAGAGAGCAATACAAAAAAAAAAAACTACTTCTAATCCTTGTTTCACTCTTTTAAAGATGATGTCTATGTGAGTGAATTTAAATCTCAGGAGAGACCTTATGCTGGAGAGAATAAAAACCTCCAAATATTCTAAAATGCAGGGTTTCTTTGGCAAGGAAGAAAGAGAGAAAATAGCTAGTTGCATTGAAAACCTTCTGCAAGTGAGTATCAATTTTGATACTTTAGGCCAAGCTTCATTTTGGGCAGGCTTGATGGTAGCATTTTGTATCCTGATACAATTCTGGACTGCCTATTGTGTTCTCTCAATAGCAGCTTAAATCGACACAGTGTTAAGGAGTGGAGACTGGATAACCAGACAGTAAAATGAAAGTGGAGATTCCCAAATCTCTGCTCAGCTGCTGGATTTGTCTTGGTTTTGCTTTGTGTCAATTTTGATTAAAGGACTGACCATTAAAAATGACAAGGACAGGAGAAACACAGATTACAGAGGACATTCAGGGTGATGACTTGAAGGGAAGGTTATCAAGGGGAGAAGGAAATAAAAGTTAAAGAAAACAACCAGTCACGAGTATGCAAAGATAATTTGTGGCAATCTGACATGCTAGGATTTTTGTCGTTAAACTTCATACTAGGATGTGTGCAGGTATGTGTGCTCATACCTTGGCTTTCCACTTCTAATTAAAAAATGCTACAGTTCATTGCTCTGGAAGCAAAAGGAGGGAATAAATGTCTGAAAGAATTTTCTAAACTACTTGCTTGGAGTTTATTGGTGGTTAAGCAAGCTGCCTATCATTCTGTTCTAGCGCAAGGCACTGGTTTTCTCCAGTGCATGGCAGACCTTGATGGTGAGCTGTATAAACTACACATAGTTGGTTAATCTTACAACCACAGTCCTTTGCTACAAAGAGGTATTTTTTGAGAACTTCCTCCAGCTCCTCTTTGCACTTGTTAGTTTAGTTACTATGTTGTCAGGTCTGTTACACTATCTGGTGAATCTTTGGCAAGCTGTACAAACATTGCTTAAGTCATTCAATCAACAGTTTCTATATTAGAGGGAATCTGACTATTGTGTAATTTACAGTGTTGCTTTGTCAGAAGAGAGAGTAATTTTTTATTGAGGTAAAAAAGATCCCAACATACGTGAAACATGCTGTAGGATGAAGGTGATGGTAAAGATAAATTGATTAAATTGAGAGTACAGGAGGTGACGTCCAGTAGAAACTACGCCACAGTTTTCATCCTCAGAATATGTAGTCAGCTAAATTTCATTGCCCGTTATGTTTGCCTACCTTTTAGAAAGGTTAAGGGAAGCAGAGGCAAGGTTAACTAACTAGCTTGGCTGTAGGGTAAATTGTACGGAGTATCAAGTGCTGTGATCACAACTGTCTCATTCCAGATTAGGGTATCTTGTTTGGTTTGGTTTGTTTTAATTTCTACAGTGCTAACTGTTCCTTTACAAGTGTGTTGTGAACTAATTACCACATACAGAACTCAGTAGAAAGGATCACATGCTTGCTCCTGCCCTGGTGTGTTTACTC
Source organism: Parus major (assembly GCF_001522545.3). NCBI lineage: Eukaryota > Metazoa > Chordata > Aves > Passeriformes > Paridae > Parus > Parus major. The sequence continues at coordinate 48,693,892 of NC_031769.1, forward strand.
CTGCCCTGGTGTGTTTAGTTTCTCTCTCTAAATTTTTTCAACTTCCCAAACCCTTAAAGCCATTTTGCAAATTCCTTCTTTTTTTTTTTTTTTTTTTTCTGAGTAAGGACATGAGGCTAGGGGGGTTGAAAAGCACATTTTTGAAAGACTGCTTGTTACAATAATAGTTGTGTGCCTGAATTTATCAAAATCAGAACTTCCAGCTTGCCAGTAAATATGAATTGCTTTTGTTCACATCCATTGACATCTTTATTCAGGTTTGATCAAGACTTAAGTCACATTTTGTGGTTACCACTCATTGTAGTATCTTTTGCTGATAAAATTACTTTGAAACTCTAATTAATGTCTTCAGTTTGTGTTTTCTTTTTTTAGGCTGCACAGTCAGTGCTGATTTCCCTTTTTGAACTCAACACTCCAGAGTTTACAATGCTGTTGGGTGCTTTACCAAAAACATTTCAGGATGGAGCCACAAAGCTTCTCCATAATCATCTCCGGAATACAGGCAACAGTGGTCAGGTATCCACACTTCTGCTACTATGCTTTCTGAAGTGACTGTGTAGAAGCCTATCTTAGTAGCATTTTGTGGGATGCCTTTTTCCTGTAGAGTTAGTTTCTAAGTCTGTGTTGCTTCCAAGTGACTTGAGAGGTTTTAATGTGCTTCCTAAATGTAGTTTATTTTGTACTTTCTAATTTCAAAGTTACACAGGATTGAAGTTACTAGAAAGGGGTTAGACAATCCATGGCTTTACTTTAAGCTCTTTAAATGTTTCTGAGAAACATTATTTTCTGAGAAAATAAATATAATAGTTAATATAATAAGTTAAAAGGGAATAATTTAATCCTACTAGAGTATCTGTTCTCATCTCTCCTCCTCCAGGGATCAATGGGAAGTCCTTTAACAAGACCTACTCCACGTTCCCCAGCAAGCTGGTCAAGTCCTCTCACTTCCCCAACCAATACATCACAGAACACTTTGTCACCAAGGTAATGTAGGCTGGTGGTGTTACAATTCCACATCTAAGGCTTATAACACATTGTCCAAAGATATAACCCCTACACTGAAAGCATGGGCAAAATCTTATACAAAATGACAGATGCTTAGAAATAATCTCCCTTCTTCCTTAGAATCACAATGTACTGCTCAGCCTCCCTGAAGGGTCTGACATGCTGGCCTGATTGGGAAAGGGCTGTACATCTTGGAATGCAAATGGATTAGTAAGAGAATTAACCAAAGTGTGCTTCTCTAACAAGTGTTAGAATGTATCATATAATGTTGTGGTTTAACCCCAGTTGACAACTAAGCATCACACAGCCCCTCAATATCCCTGTGGTCAGAGATAGGGGACAATCAAAATACAGAAGAGAGAAAACTGAGATAAAGACAATTAGGTAAAGCAAAAGCTGCATGTGCAAGCAACAGACAGACAAGGAATTCACTACTTCCAGTGGGGGGTCACTCCTATGTTAACAACCCTGCTTACAGCACAAATCCAACGCATAGCCCCCTACCAGTGACTCTGAGTAAAGTTAAGTCTATTCCAACAAAAACAAACACACTTGGTCATGAAACCGGATTTAATATTGGAGAGACTAAAGAAGCAATAGTTTACAAATGTTTTTTATAGTAATGATGTTGTCAGCAAAGTAGACTTTGTATTTTAGCTTTTACCAGTTTCCTTGCTGTTGAGTTTTATCAGCACTCCTTTAAGACTTCTTTCAGAATGTGGGGATGGTGTAAAAATTCTGGTTGTTTCACATTCAGCAGAATAAAACAGAGCAAAAGAAGTTTGTTTCTTCAGGCAGATTCTGTTACCTAATGTAGCTTTTCCCTTAGCTACTTTCAGTGTTTTCTGTGTCAGCAGTAGTGCACTTACTAAGGCGTACCATAATACAGTTTTGTATTGTGAAGAGACAAGTTTCTTAATGTATTTCAAGAAAAGTAATAATTTTAGTAATATTTCCTCAGTCCCTGTAGTTGCCTGGTAATGTGATTTAAAAATACAGAATCATTAAATAAATCCATGTTAATTCCTCTCCTTCTCTGTGGCCCACAGTGCATTTGACTATGACACTGAAAACATGAATTCTGAAGACATTTATAGCTCTCTTCGTGGAGTCACTGAAGCCATTCAGAATTTCAGTTTTCGTAGTCAGGAAGATATGAATGAGCCTGTAAAACGAGATGCTAAAAAAGATGATGGTGACTCGGTGAGTATTTAAACTCAGTCCATGTTGGTATCAGCAAACTAAGCCAGTGTCTGATTGATTATGGATGGGAAAGCATCTCTTTCATCTTTTCATATGTTTATATTCTTAAATTGGACATTTCTCCTGAATTACTTAAGAGCTTTAGAAAAATATGTTCCTAGTCTTGTACCACATTTTGAAAACATAAATGCTGATTTTTAAGTAGCACAGTGTGTTTAGCATGTTAGCAGTTTAAAAACCAGTGATCTTGCAAAACAGCTGGAGTTAAGCTTTTGAAAACTTTGCACCCTAGTATATGGTTTTCTGCATGTTTTATTTTATTGTGTACAAAACCTGTGGGCTGTTAAGTGCTACATACAGTATTTAAGAACTTTGTTTCCATGGAACTTGGGATTTAAGCTTTGTTGAACTTGCCACATATGAATATGTTTAAACATGGTTTTAATTATTTTGCATTGGACTTGTAAAATAAAATACAACTGTTTCTGGTTTATGATTTTTTTTGGACAATGTATACTTTCCCTTTTTTGTTTTTATTTTGTTTTTTTTTTTTTAAGGAAAGCAAAATTTAGGGAACTAAGACTTCTTATTTGAGGGCTGGTTTGAAAATTCTAAGCCTTTTGAAATTTGTAAGTTTTTACTACATAAATGAACTAGTGATGTAGTTAATGGAAAGGTGTAAGAGTGTATTTCACATGCTCATGTGATTGTTCCTCCTGCAGATTTGCAGTGCTTCTGGAATAGTGGACATGCGAGCAGGAAGTGGCGTGGGCGATACAGGTCGGACAGCTCTGGATAACAAAACATCCTTACTCAACACAATGCCTCCCCACTCCTCACCACGTGCACGAGATTACAACCCATACAATTATTCTGATGGTATCAGTCCATTTAATAAATCTGCTTTGAAAGAAGCCATGTTTGATGATGACGCAGAGCAGTTTCCTGATGGTGAGATTCAGTTTACATTCTGCGCTAGAAAAAAAATTATAAGATTTTCTATCTTGGAGTTTAATTTCTGAAGTTATTACTGGGAATATATGTATCACTTCTTTGAGAAGTTTTTGCAAATGCTGTATTTTGAATTAGTTTATTTGTTAAGTCATTTCTTTGAGTTGGATTACCTGGTAATCACCTAGTATTTCTAGAGACTAAGGGTAGAAACGAAATAATAATAATAAGGGTTATAATAATAAGGGTAAAAATGAAGGAAATGCTGTGTTGTATACTTCTGGTAGCACATCCTGTATCTGTATTGTATAATATAAATTTACTTATCAGATTGTTTTATGATTGCAGTTTAAAGCAGGAGGGTGGAGAAAAGATTTACAACAAGGAAGTAAAACTGGATCAAACCAGTTTGGGAATTAGGTGAAAGATTAAGTATTTTGTTAGTAATATATTTGTATTTGAAACATGACATTGGCATTTTCTGTTGACTAAACATTCTTCTTAAATGAAACAAAACAAACCAGCTTTTCACTGGGAAGGTGGTTCATCTAGCCCATGTAAATCTAAGAACTTGTGTTGATGTCTTGTAGGCTTCCAGAGCTTCTTTATGATATTTCTCAATATATCTTTGGGTAATTTTTTATATATTAACATACTATATATGTTAAGAAGGTTCCTAAGTATCACTACTATCATTATTTTAATAAATAGTTAGTGGTTCTTGTAATCTAGTATTCCTGTTGTTCAACTATAGATTAAGTTTTTAAGTAAACACTTTCTTAATAGCAAGGGACAAACTAATCATTTCCCTTCTACCTGTTTTGTTTTTGTCATTGTGCAAAATATGTGTTACAGAAACTGTTGAAAAACAGTTATTTTTTGACATGGTGTTTTATTCACCTATTCAGTAAGTTTGCTTTAAGTTTGCATTAAATCAAAACCAAATCCAAGTATGGTGCATTTTTCTTACATATCTATGAAGAAGCATATAGTGTACCCAAATGTTTTCTTCTGAAAAATATGGAGAAGAAAGCACAGTATTACAAATCATGTTATGTACATAATTAAATAGCTTTTCCATCTACATACAGAGGTTATGTTCAAGATTTCGTATTAAGGGATCTTGTTTTACATGGGAGAAGCCTCCTTCTACCTTCTGACAACTTATTTTTGGGTCTTTCATTAAATGAGATGCAGTATGTGCTGTGCCAGCATGATCCAGTTTTGTAACAACTCATGACTGGCTGGAGTGAAGTATCCCTATCCTGTCTTAGTTTGTCCTGGTTGGAAGAGTAGTGCATTGCATTATTTAGGTCTGCTCTTTAATGCATCTTGATGAAGTACTTGCTTTCATTCCTGTGTTGTTCACACTTAGTATTTAGTTATATCATGTATATTCTGTTATTTGTGTGTTACTTTTAGAATTTCATCTGGGATTATTTATAAAAAGTGCAAGAGAAAAGGTACACTTGGCAAAACACACCTTGTGTCTCCAACTCCTCTGTTGCAGGTTACACACTTCCCTATAAATCTGAAGGGCTCATTTGACATTAGATAACAGTTTTTGGAAATTCCACAGAATTGCTGCTTGTTCCTGACACAAAATTCTGTTTGTACTGGATTCCCAACTGTCCTGACATTCCTGACAGAAAGATGTGGAAATAGAAGGCTAGATGGGAAAACCTTAACTGCTCATGCCATCCTGTCAACAGCACTGGGGCAGGAACATGTATTCTACAGATGGTTTGTCTGGCAGTTCTGGAGATGCCACACTGTGTTTCACATGAGTCACATTTGTGTGTTTTGCCTCTCTTTCACTAAAAAGGTTTTCAGAGTAACAGCCTAAATCTTCCAACCACTTGCACTTTGGTTTTTTCCCCCAAGGGAAATGCCCTTTATCTGAAGCATAGGGAAACCTGGCTCTTTAAATCACTTCAAGACTTCTTAAAAGCAGTTCAGTTTCTGTTTCAAAAACAGTGTTCTACAAAGAGGCTTATTTATTTCATCTTATTTCCATGGATTGCACTTTGCAAACATCTTCCTTTTTGCCTGCCACTTTGTATATGGGCTTAAGATTTCTGCTTCTGGGTCTTGCCTTACACTTGACATCTTTTTTCTTTCAGACCATTCCTTTGATTTGACATGATAATTTCCAGTTCTTACTCTGTTCTCCAGAATGGTTGTGATTGCTCCTAAAGTGATGTCATTTACAGATTTTCTGAGTTCACTCCATATTCCTTAGATAGCACTAATAAATGCATGCAACAGAACTAGGCTCTGCACACATCCAAGCAAGGACATGACTCATATCCTCCTGGATTAATAGAAAGCCAGTTATAATCCAGTCACCCTGCAAGTGATTGATCAAGTTTTACACTTGCTTTGTTTGCTTTTTTGGCTATCATGTTTGCATAACTTTTATATTAGGATGCAGTGAGTGAAAGTAGGAAATGCTTTCCTAAATTCAGGACATACCTACATGTTTCCTTTTAACCCCTACACTGTTTATCCTGTGGTTTGAGAAGACCTGTTCTTCATCAATTATTTATCTCTCTAATGCGTATTTTAATTCATTCAAATGAAGGAGTTGCATCTGCTCCTCTTCATTTGTGTTTTGTTTCCTTTCTGAAAAAGAAATTTTGGAGTAGTCTTTGAATGTGACTTCTTCTATGCTTCTTCATTCTTATCTGGAGAATGTTTGGAAATGAAACACTGGGTGCTAATTCTTAGAAAGGAATGGAAAGACAAATTGAAAAGGCACATCCCTCTTGGTTATCTTCAGGTTTTTCAGTTACGTAGTCCACTACTGGAGCTTTTTTCTCCCCCTTATTTCTGCATGGACATGGCTATTACCTTCCCCTCTCTTTAACCCTTCCATCCATCCATTTAACACACCACAATGAAAATACTTTATTTAAGCAGATATGAGTATTTTTCCTAATGAAGTGTCAATATGTATTCCCTGAAATAGGATTTGCTATAGCTATAATCCTTACAGTTTGGTAGAAAAGTGTAATAGTGCTGCCAATAAAAGTAATGATCTTGCTTCCATAAAAATGATTGTCCATTCTGCTCATCTGCTTTAAATAATAACTCACCTAATGCAATTTCAGTCTGACCTTTAGTCAAACCTTAATCATCCATTAATACAGAGGCAGCAGAAGTGTTTAGTTTGCTTTCAGATGCTGGTGCTCCTGTTTATTCATGCAAAACAGAATGCAAATAGGAATGGTGGGGTTCAAAACCAGAATGATTTTTACAGTAGCTGATGAGTGATGCTAAGATATTTATTTCTGTGGTATTCATCTTTTACTGTTTTCTTTGTACAGGTGTTTTGTACAGCATTTTTAAGTTATAGTCCTGAATGTAGTAATACAAGAGGATCAGGGCTGCGGTTTCTCAGTGTATGATACAATTAATTTGTCATGGAGGCTGTATTTTATGTTTTAGTTAATACATGCAGTCATTTCAGGAAAGTTGCAATGCATCTGCATTGTATGACAGAACTTCCAATTTTTTGCCTTAGGAAAAGGCATGTTTGTGTTAATTTATCCAAAAGTTTCAGTGCAAAGATGGAAGCTATATGCTTTCCTTTCTTAAAGGCTAAATGGGTCTTGATGATGGAATAAAAGTACTAAGTTGACACTCAAGTTTTCATTAAGACCATTTTTAAGTTTCTTGACTGTTTGCAGATCACTCTGTTTGCAGTCCAGTGTTTACAAATATAGGTTGTGTTGCTAACATATTTTTCCATTACCATGGAATCCTTTCTAATCAAAACTAAAATCAAGAGTCATCTTTTAATAAATTGTTTTTGGGATCTGTGGGACTAATAGCCCTGGTTTGCCTTTAGTTCAACTCTTTTGTACCAAAAAACATTGTTACATTTTTTTTTCTCTGCTTGTTTTAGCAACCTAGCTATTGTTGTGGAACCATGGCTTACAAAAATCTAAACAATTATGTAACACTAACAGAGAAAAGAAAATTTTTCATCTTGAATGGAAGGGTCATATGGGAAAGAAGGCCCTTCATGTATAGATCAGATTTAAAAGGATGCAGAGAACTTAGTGGGTACTGCAAGCCTAAAAACTCCTGCAGTAAACAAGCCTGCAAGGGGGTTTTTGCTGTATCATTGTAGGGGTTTGGGGGAGATTGTAAGCTTGTTCAGCAATGTTGGCTGCACTGAAAATGTAGTAGCCAGACTGCAATTCTTGCAGGCAAATGTGGTGAAGAAAACAAAAGCATGCTCAAAGGCAAGCAAGTCATAGTAGAAAATACTCTTTACTTGTACAACAGGCACTAATATTTATTTGCAATAACTGTGTTTGCACATTCCTTTTTGACAGAGCCCCCCATGGACCATTCTGATCTGGTTGCAGAGCTACTAAAAGAGTTATCAAACCATAATGAAAGAGTTGAAGAAAGAAAGGCTGCCCTGTATGAGCTCATGAAGTTAACTCAGGAAGAGTCTTTTGGTGTTTGGGATGAGCACTTCAAAACAATACTACTTCTGCTGCTTGAAACACTTGGAGATAAAGAGGTAAATTCAGAAACATTAAGTTAAGAATGCTGACAAAGTACATTGCTTACTTTTAGTACCTTTGACATTTGTACAAGTTGTAGAAAGAGCACAAATTCCAGTTACTGATGGAAAAACAAAAAAAATGAAGGAAATAAAATGCCATGAAGTCCTTTTGCTCTGATAGTGAAAAGGGCATCAGTGATACTTAGCTTCTCCAGGCTTCCCGTTGGTGGATTCTGACACAACAGATTGAATGAAACATTTTTGCACTGAGATTCAAAGCTTATCTGTTTTTAGCCCCTGAATGAATCTAGAATATCAAAACATCATGTGTGGCAAAGCATTTAAAAATTTATTTCTAAAATACAGTAATAATCATTGTGAAGAAACTGAGTTCTATGTAGTGGTTCTCTAAAAGGCCATGTTTCTGAAGTTACTGAGGATCAAAAATCAAACTTGCATTAGATTTTTAAAATAATTTTAAAAAGAAGTAGTAAAAAATGTATTTGCATGATGGTTTTATCAGCCCTTGTGTTTGCAACTTAACTTCTGGGTAACATAGATAAGTCAAATTATGTCAGCAGTATGTTTATGATGTATCACCTGAATTTTCTGCAAAAAGAGTGATTGAAGAGATTTTTTTTTTCCTACTTTTACTTGTTAACACTAGATTCAGACTGTGTATGTGTGCAAAACATAATCTGATATTTTTCCATTATTAAAGACTTTGCTGTCAGCTGAACAAATGTTAAAAGCATATGTCTGTTTAAAGATGCATAACTCATTTATTTTAATATTGAATCTTTAGCATGCAATTAGAGCTTTGGCACTGAAAGTTCTGAGAGAAATTCTAAGAAACCAGCCAGCAAGGTTTAAGAATTATGCAGAGCTCACAATCATGAAGACATTAGAAGCGCATAAAGATCCTCATAAGGAGGTCAGTAATCAGTTACTTTATTTGTTTAAGGTTATGACAAATTATTACAAAATGAAAGAGCTGTCCAGAAAATGTGAAATAACCAGTTCTTACTGAGGAAGTAATTTTTTTAATAAGCACATGTTAAATAACAATGATGTTATTAGTTAATATGCATATGCAAGAAAAAAAACCTCTGCAGTTCTAAAAGCTCTGGAATGAATAATATCATCCCTAATAACAATTGCCTTGGGTACCATCCCACAGGACAGTGTAACTAACAGTGTGTCACCAGGGCTCTTCAAGGAATAACTGAAAGGTGCTTTTCCCTTGTCTGACATCTTAAGCCAAATAGAAGTGTCCTAGAGATCTAAAACAAGTTTGGGGTTTCAGTGAGTTTTATGTTTGAGAGATGGGACTAAGCAAGACAAGGAATTGTCAGCCCTTTCCATTATGCTCCATTTTGAGGGCATGGCTTTGAATTGTGTTAAGGGAAAATGCATGGGAATATGTCAGTGGGGGAGGTGCTTGTGCCAGGAATAGTGAGGGGATTCAGAAGAAGCTATGTAAATGTAAGCTTGCTCAGAGTTACTTGTGATGCCTGCATACACAATAAAGGACAATGCATGTAAATATAGGAAACAGATGCAGTAACAAACCCATTATTTAACTTCTGACATCAGTGTCACTGATTCTGTGGAAAGAATCCATGTTTATTTCTAAATGAGTGCATCTTCCCCATGCAAGGGCACTTTGTGGAATTTACTGTGGAGTTTCAGGTTTTTAAGTTGACTTTGATTCTTCCTATCATGTGACTTTATCACTCATTTGATGCTTGTTTCTCTTTTCCCCTGTGCTCTCTGGAGTTGTTTCATACACTGTATCGATTGCATTGTCATTTCCCCATCGTCCCTTCTCTGTTCCTCTGGTTTTTTCTTTCTTATGGTTTTGTGTGTTAGGAATGAGAGAGTAAAGGAGACAAGGATGGAGAGAAAGTTCTGGAGGATTTTGTACATCACTGGTGTACAACCACTCATTCTGTAAAGTGATTTCTCTTTTTAGATGTCAGATGCCACCACAGCACTAATGTGAAGATTAGATGTTAATTTTCTCTGTGGTGCCCTTGTTGTGTTTTGAGCTTCTCTACCCGTTGATGTCCTACCTGATTACTCTTGTTCTCTTCATTCTGCATATTCCTCAGGCTTCAAGTACTCTTTTCTCATAGCTTCTTTCACTATTACAGGGGAAGAAAAACAGCTAGATTGGCTACAGTTAGCAATCTAGGCATGCTATTAAACACGCTTTTGAAATGAATGTGAAAACATTTTTTGTCAGTGAACACTGACCTAACAAGCAATAATAATGACAGCACAAGAAATTACAGGTTTACAAAGGTGGTGATATTTCAGTATGTAGCTGGAGGGCATGCAGAATACAGAAATTTCAGATCCTATTAAACAAGCATGTTTGAAACACTGATACGTATATTGCCAAGGGCATTGTAGCCACAGAATATTGGGAAGAATTTTGATTTTAGGAAATATTGTCCAACAGCTGGACTCTTTACATATTTCTATAATATTGCAGAGGTCTTGATAGGAAACTTTCATGCTCAAGACCATTACTGCCAGAAAATGGACCACACAGTAAGAGTCTCATATAAATTACTTTTCTGTGTCCTTTTCTTTCAATAGGTGGTGAGATCTGCTGAAGAAGCTGCTTCCATGCTGGCCACTTCCATTAGCCCAGATCAGTGCATCAAAGTTCTCTGTCCAATTATCCAAACTGCAGATTACCCCATTAATCTGGCTGCAATCAAAATGCAGACAAAAGTTATAGAAAGAGTATCTAAAGAAACCCTTACTCAGCTTTTACCAGAGATTGTGCCAGGTCTAATACAGGTAAGGAGAGAAGACAGAAGAAAATAGCGGGGGGAAAGACCAAACAGACTAACAAAAAGAAACTATACATACAAATTGCCAAGACTTTTTAAAAATAGTACCACTTTGTTCTCATGAAGTATTTCACTTGTCTGATAGTTGGTGGCTTCCTTGACCCAAAATACCTTAGATAGTGGGAACAATCTCTTTGATTAGCAGGGAGCTAAATTGTAACTCAGGAAATCTCACTAGAATATAAAGTCCTCTTTATAGGTAGGATTGGCAGTAACTTTTAGTTCTAAGGTAATTCTTTGTTGTTTGTACTTTTTCCAAGTTACATAATTTGGTGTGAAACAGTCTGTATTTTATTTGCATATAATTGTAGAGTTTTATCAGCTGGGGCTTTTGGGAGGCAAGAGGAAAGAAGCAGTTTATAAAGTTGAATAAAATTAGAAGGATATCAGGATATCTGAGTTTTCTCTTCCTTTGTCTTTAAAACTGATTTTTTTTTACCACCTTTTTATCATACCAAGAGCCAAAATACATTAATTTCCTTCATGGATCATGACTTTTTGGAGTTGGCAGCTGCACTCTGCAGATTTCTGTCTTTATAGGGTGTGATTCAGTCATACATCTGCAGAAAAATAAAAGCAGAGAAGGGCCCTCTGAGGAGGGAGTATGAGTGAGACCGCCAGACATGGGGTGATAAAAAAATGGTAAAAGAAAAATCATTGAAAAATGAGTTGGGGGTTAACAAAAGAGTCTTTAGCTGTTGAGAGGGTTCTTTTATTCACAGTCAGGAAGCTCTAAGTTGTGAGCGGTCTTTTGCTTTAAGTAAATACCTGTATAACCTAGAAAAGTTCTCTTCTGTGCTCACCTATTGCATGGCAGCATCTCTGTCTTCAGTGTAACTCATGAACAGGACTGTGTGGCTTTTAAATTCAGCCTGAAAAATGATTATCAGTGGTGTTTAATATGCAGCCTGCTTTTTAACTGCATGTTCTGTATTTGCGTGGGTTTTTTTTTTTTGTTGGAATGCTTCATTGGGCTGCATTGGCATTAATTTACCATAGACTTCAATGTATTTATTACAGTAAATAAGGAAATAGTTTTCTGGGTCTTTTAATCATTAACTGATAAGGTATTAATGTTAATTTTATTGCTTTCTAGGGTTATGATAATTCAGAGAGCAGCGTTCGTAAGGCATGTGTTTTCTGCCTTGTAGCCATTCATGCAGTAATTGGTGATGAACTAAAACCACATCTCAGTCAACTCACTGGCAGTAAAGTAAGTACAAGATACCATTTAAACAAATCTTGGCTCATAATTGCATCTATGCATTTGCATTTTGGTTTGCCTTCACCAGAAAGTTTCAGTGAAGTATATACTTGACTCAGTTGTATTAATGCTTCACTATAAAATATTCAAAACTGAGATTCCACAGATTTTTATGCCAGTGTACAAACTTCAGCATTAATTACAAAACTGTATTTCTTACTGCTTTTTAATGCATTCAGTTCTTTGTATGCTGGTAGTAGTGATAATGGCTGTATTCAGCAGGCTTTTCCTATCAGTGTTTTTGTCTTTGTTTTCATGCAAGTTCTGACTGAAAAACAAGGAACATAGTAGGTCCATGTTACATACAGCAGTTTCATTTATTCTTCCTCCTTATTACTTTGCTTTCACAGGTCTTTTCAGTACCTCTAATTTGAAATAATAAGAACTAGTCTGTGGTCCCTTTTGTCTCAAAATATTTATGATTTTATTGGCCTCTTTTTCATGCAGTTTTTTAGCATGAACAGCTATACGTTAATTCTGAATCTCTTTGTCCTTGGCAGTCAAATAGGACAAATAATTTTGTGTGTCTGAGAATAAGACAGTTCTATCTTTCAGATAGTCTCTGTGATTGTATTTAAAATTACTCCAGACAATATTGGAAGCTTTAGTAAATACCAGCATCAGCAACTCTGACTAGAAGCTTGAACCTCAGATTAATTTAGAAGAAAAAGAAACCCAAACCACTATGATATTTAGAAACGCATTTTAATTGGAGGAAAATATTCCATCTTTCTTAATCTACCTAGCTTAGATCATTTTCTTCTTCACATCCCTAGAGAAGCTTGAGCAGTTTCCTAGTGACAAATTTTACTTGTGTTTGATGTTTACATTGGCATGTATGCTCCTTTTAAATAACTGTGTAAAGTAAAATTTTGTTTTTAGGGAAAAGGGATTAATGTCTATTTTCTTGTACCATTCCTGTAGTCAGTCTGTACTGTTTGCAAATACTAAACAGAGTTACTTTCTGCCTTAAATTTTCAGATGAAATTATTGAACCTCTACATCAAACGTGCACAAACGGGCTCTGGAGCAGGGGATACAGCAGCAGATATGTCTGGACAAAGCTAATGAAGCTGACAAGAGTTAACCAGGTCTCCTAAAGCAAGGGCAAGGCCCTCTTCAGTGAAAGGAAAATCCTTACATGCAACTTCTGGAACTTTATTCTTGTTTTGTTTTGTTTTTTTTCCCCCTTTCTTCTGTTTTGTTTTTATTGTTTGGGGTTTTGTTGTTTTTTTTTTTCTTTAACCAACGGCTGTCCTCAGCCTGCATGAGACTGATGCAATAGAATTATTCCAAATCTAAGGAAAAGCAGTATTAACATCAGTTGATCAAAGCAGAATAAAATTTCAAAATAATCTTACCCATCAGTTACCCTGTTCATAATCCTCTGTGTCTTCCCATTAACTTCTGCCAGTGTTACTGTATTAAAAAAAGATTTTTTTAACGCTAATTAAAAAGGTATGCTTTAAGCTTCAGAAGTTAAAATATAAATTCTGTTGCTTTTCTTCAGCTGCAGATAACATTACTTTTTTATTGCTGTTTAGTTTGAGTATCATGTCCTTCGCTAGAAACAAGAAGTGATGTGAAACAAGGCTGAACTAGTCTGAACTGCAGTGAGACTCGTTCACTGTGTTGGTGGTTCATCATCTTATTTACAGCTTGTTTGGGATATTCTGGAGATTGAGAAATATGCCTATAAAAAGAAAGCTGGATTGATCCAGCTCTGTCACAGTGATATTGTTCATTGGTTGTATGTTTGTTGCATAAATAAGAATTTAGTGTGCGCAGCAGAGGACTGGTACAACCAGTACCTCTTAATGTGGGAGACAGCCCTGCCAGGGCAGCACTGCCGAGCTGGTGATAGTGTGGCAGCCTGCTGGTGAGCAGCAGAGTTCATGGTCACTTGATGGACGTGAACCATCCTTGTCACCTTTCGTTCTTCAAGCAGGATGCTTCAGAATGGAGTGCTCTGCCCAAGCATGCTCAGTATGTATTTATCTTTATCACTAGAATGTTTCCTCTCAACCTAATTGCTGGAACAAGTAGTCTTGTATTGTAACTCACATGGGATCTTACGACAACAGTGCAGAAAACTATTTATCCCTTACCTTCCTAAAAGCACCAAGATTTTCTGCATTGAATTTAAATGGGGGGAGGGGGGAATAGTCACAAATGCTATGGATCTCGCCACCTTTTAATTTAAAGAAAAATATATATTTTGGATGAGTAGGAAAAGCTGCACCAAATTATTTGCATGGTTTTCTTGAATAGCATCCTCAAGACCCATCTGGATTAAGGTGTGGAAATGTTTCAAGGGTTTGTTTTTCCATTTTTGAAAAAGAGTTAGTATATTGTGAATATTGGTTCTTTGTATTTATGAAGTTGATAATGGAAAGAGAGAACAAAGATAAGTAAATGTGTCCCTAAATGTTGTCTTTTCCTTTTTTTCCTTTTTTTTTTTTTTTTTTTTCCTTTTTTTTTTTTTTTTTTTTTTATATAAGCAGCAAGCTAATTAAGTGGGAAATGGGATGAAACAGTACCCTTCCCAGGAAGAGTGGAACTTTTTTTTCCTGACTTTTTTTTTTTCTCTTTGACTGTGATGTTGTCTAGTTGTAGGAAGTGTATCCTGATAAGAGAGAAAATAGTGGTGCCAAGGATGATGATCTATGCTAGGCTAAAATTCTCTCTACCTCTTCAGGGTGACTAATTTTTGACTGAGCTGCTGCATATAGCACCCAGTTAGAAGAACTATCTACAGAAAAATCTTTATTTTTTTTTCCAAATTATCACTTAATGCGTATTCAAAACTCTATTCTTCAACATTGCAGCCAAATATCATAAGAAACTATTGACACACTTTACCTGCTAGGAACCTTGAAAAACAAAACTGAATAAAAAATTAAGTCAGATGCTTGTAGTTAACACGAAAGGTTGTTTTTACTTTAGTTTGAAGTGAATGCGATAGAAAGAGCTAAGATGTGGTTATTAAAGAAGCAATGCCATTGCAGAGATTTATTTGGAGGAAAAGTTGTAGAAATTTATGTAAAGACTTAAACCCAAGACTGTCATAACTCGTCGCTAGCCCTTTTTAGCAGCTACATCAAGAAAATAGTATCTCCTCCTTCTTTTCTTTGTTATGTGTAACATCCTTGTTGTTTTCTACTGTTTAATTACATTGTGTATTTATAGTTCTATGCTTACCATTGTGCATATACTGGCAATAAAATGTACATAACATTACTTAAAAGATTAGCAATGTATACATTCTGGTTTTTCTGTTTTATTTGATCACATGCTATAAGAAAAATTATAAATGTGATTCATACAGCATTGGTTTCAAAAAATTTATCTTGAATATTCATGTTTTTTGTGTCCAAATGATGTTTCTTTATATAGTCTTGTTACTAAATCTGACTTGGCATTTGAGAACATGCTTTGAATATAGGTATATTAGACAAATTTTTTAAAAATTGCATAAAATCTTATGAACATGGTTTCCTTCATCTAGGCAGATTTTTTGTTTATTATTTCTTTTATTTGTACATTACACCTCATTTACATTTTACTTTTTTAATATATAAAAATATTTTTCAGTCTACAGTCTTGTAGTTTTTACATTTTAATTATACAGATGGTCACTTAAAAAAAATTGCACAAATTATAAGCTTAATAGACCTGTATGTTATTCCTGCATTTTGTATAGGTAATATTTATTTTCAGAGAATCATTGCAAGATGACTGTTACTTGTCATCTTTTTGAAGATGCTGTTTCATACTGAAAATATAAGTTATTGAAACATACAGTATATATTCTGGATGAAACCTAGTTTTTTTACATGTAAACAGAAGATATGTTTTTTATCCCCTATATGACTGAAAAATTTTGCTCCAGGTAGGGGGGAGGAAAATATTTACCCCAAGTTTGTTCATCAGTTTTGCTTCTAAGCCATCTCTAAATGTTTTAAGCGAAGATATCCCATGTATTAAGAATCTCAGTGCAATGTATTTAAATGAATATTTTACTTATGATATGACTAGTTCTATTTCCTGCAGAGATGGGGTTGCTATCTTTGTAAACAGATAGAATTTATTTATATTACATGAAGCCATCAGAATGTAAGAATTTGGGAAGAAAATTATTTCCACAGCAGCCAGTTTATCAGATTCATTGCATTGCTTTTTGCCTTCATTTCCTGTATTATAAGTAGATATTAGCTCAGTTAAATTCAAGCAGTGATTAGTCATGCCTTATGTTCCTGCTGGAGGTGGTTTCTCTAATGGATTACCATAAAGATCTGGGAAAACATAGGACAGTTATAAGTTGCTGTTCTTTCAGACAGGGTTTCTACATGTTCCTTCTAATATCCTGTGAAGATAGGTCATTGCAGTCATTGGAATACTGAAATGTGATTCTTAAAGGTTGGGTTTGGGCTTTAAAAAAGAGGAAGGAAAAGTAAAGCTACATGCAGAATCAGGATGGGAAATGGGTATCGTGGATGTCTCAGACTTGGATGTCATTTGCTTTAAATAATTTTGAGTAACACATTATGTTCAGATGAAGTCTTAGCAAGGAAGTCGGGATAATAAATGTAAATTGAAAGGAGAGCTGATCATGTAAATTTTCCTGAGTTGGCTTGCTTGTTTGTTTTTGAAGATAAAGGTTGGAACAGATTGAGTTGTGTTTATTATTTGCGGTCTGAGTCACAGAGCAAAAAGAACAAACATCTGGATCCTGAAACATTTACATATTCTTTATGGTTTCTATGCGTGTTTAAGTCACAAACATAGCCATGAAAAAAGTCTACTGAGAATGCAGGCCTAAACTGCTCACAGTTTGAATTTTCAGCAAAGGAATTCAAATGCTGAATGTGACATTGTCCCTTTGAAAACAACTGAAAAAGAAGAAAAAAAAATTGAGAAATCTGTTGTATTACGGTACAGTTACTCCCTGTGGGAGGCAAGTGAGAATGGTTCCACTGGCTGTGGTAACTTGCACTGTGTTGGGTTGGGACTTCACAAACACAGAGAACACAATAAACAGAAATACGGTGGGGATGCATAAACAGTTCGGAACTGGAGGATTACCTGGAGAACAAAGTGTTGTTTTCTCCCAATTAAAACAGTAAACTGATGAGTTTTGCAACTGCAGTCTACTTCCAGGTAAGATAAACACCAATATTCATATTGAGCTAACTAAAGAAAATGTCATCAAATTCTCCCCCATGTGAGTTTTCCAACTCATTAAAAGTACATACTTTAAAGCTTTGCTTCATAATTCATATTTGTTTGGGGTTTTTTTAAAAACACAGAAGGTTTTCAGAAATTTGGGAAGTTTGAAGAACTAATTGTGCTGTACTGGCAAAAAATCACACTTTTGCAAGTTTGATTCTTACTTACTCTTCTTCTATATTTTGTTGATGTTTCTGTGTTTTAGTGTACTTTAAGAACTCAGAGTTTCCAAGCTGTGCAGATTGGATTATCCCAGTTAAAGAAGTTTCTTCATTTGCTGATGGGATTTTAGAATAATAAGTGTCTTTACTAAGAACTTTGCAAGCAGTATTGAATACTGTATGATTTCTGTTGAATATAAAATTCTGTAACTTTTGATGTATTTTAGATAGATATTAGTGATTCTAGTGGAAATACTTTGAGGGAGTAAGATTGGAAAAAAATATGGGTAGTGAAACAGGGAAAATATGTCTGTCTAAGGAACACCTGTAGCAGGTAAAAACAAATATGTAGATTTAAGTTATGCAGTAGACAGATACTCTCAAAAGACAGCTGGACTGGTTTAGGTGTTCTCTCACCAACTATTCATATCTGCCTGTGGCAGAGCCAACAGAGTACCTTTGTGGGAGCTTCTCTAATCTGTTCCTCAGTCTGATTTTTCTGGAATAATCTAAGTCTGGTCCTCCAGCAACACCAAGGGCTCACAAACCTGTGCCAGAGAATGAACAAATGACTGTCCTGGGCTGAGAGGGTCTGCCTGTATGAGGGGGCAGTGGTGGGGGAGGAAATACAAGAAAACCCACCTGTTTCTTAGCACAGTGTGTTTAGCCTGAGCAGGTATTGCTCATGTCAAAATACCAGGGAAGATGAAGAAACCGTTGATTACAGCTTGGATAAACAGCTCAAGTGCAAGCCTGTAGGGGAATGGATGTGTGTTCCATTTAAAATTGCAGATCAGCGTGTTTTAAAATGCTTAATTAATGTATGTGCTAGTCTGAAATAATGCATGTGAAATGTACCTAACGGTGTACAACTACAAAAAGGCTCTAATCTGGAAAAATAGTTATTTCTGGCCTGTTACTTTGTGTCCTTTCAGCACAACTTAAACTGATACAGATAAAACATTTTTACGCTATAGTGAATTTGTTAACAGATGGTTGTTTTTTACCTAAATAATTTCTGAGCTGTTTGATGTGGTTTTTGATCTTTGAGATGACAGCTACGGCCATGCTGGCCAACTAATCAATTGAAATGCTTTTCCAAGACAAAATTACCTGCTTTGCCTAAGGAATTTTCATGCATCACCATTTATATAGCCTGTACCTCACCTAGAGAAGAAATCTAAATTGGATATTATATGATTGTTCAGAACGTGCCAGCTTATACTTCTTAAAACCTTACTTGGAGAGCTGGTACTGTCAGAGGCTGCCTTTTCTCAATTATGCCTTTCAGAATTCTGTTAATTAGCTACTGCTTGAGCCATGTAAGATTTTTGCACTGTTAGGAGGTGGAAAATGCATGCTGCTAGAAAATAAGAGGAGAAAGATATGGTGTATGTACTTAATTGTATGTTGTGTATGTATATTATGTTATGTTACATAATATGTATGTTGCAGGTAATGTTCTTAAAAACCTTAAAGCCCCTGTGTTTTTAGGAAGGGAACTTTCTTGGAATACATGATGTCTTTCTGCCTTGGGAACTGAGAGGAAAATACTCATGTTGAAGGACTTTATTTACAAAGCCAAGCCAGCCCAATGCTAGAAAACGTTAGATATGGCAGAGTACCAAAGCTGCCTCAGAGCCTCAGGTAGACGGGAGTCAGTCCATTAGGACTGAGAAATAACCAAGCTCTGTTTTCTGAGTCAGGCAGCCTGCATTGCCTCAGGAGTCTGGGAGTCCAAATACTGATTTTTATGCTACCAAGCACAGAATAGCAGAATAACAACTACTTGAACTTGTCCACCTTTACAGACTTCAGAGTCATCTCAAAATGAGATGGACCCCACCCTTTGCCACCATCATGAAAACTTGCTAACTTAGGTTTAGATTCAGGTATGATGTAATGGGTTAAATCAAAATGCTCTCTGGTCAGTGATGCTGTCTACATCTCAGTGCCTACAAATCATTTCATAGGTTTCTTTGTAGGCCATGGTCTTCCTAAAAGGCAGCAGATGAAACAGAAGAAAGCAAAGGTAATACTTGCCATGCTCCATCTTGTAAGATGTGAAGTCAGTAAGACTTTTATTCCTTAGTTCATACCTCGTCACCTTACTGATTGAGAAGTGGGTAGTGTGAGGAAGACTATGGAGGAATAAACTAAAGACCAGGAATACCTTGCAATGGAGACTTTCTTAAAAGTGGAGAAGACCCTATGAGGAAAGGAGTATATCCTGCTGCATTCTTCAGAAGCAGCCAAATGTATGTTTTTTCTACCCTGACACTTGAACATTGGAAGCAATCCATATTTCCCCTTCACATATGAAGTTACTTCTCTGGGTGCCTCACTCGTATCAAGGAGACACTTGAAGCAAGTCCAAGCACAGGGTCTACTACATATCTGATGTGTTTGATCAAAATGATCAGAAGGCATTCTGATGTTGAAGCATTTTGCATGCTCAGCAGTGTTATATGCATCAAGCAGAGTTCTGGTCAGATACCCTGGGATGTGTTGCCTTGTCTCTATGCTGGCAGTGTCCTAAGACTTCTACTGGAATTTGGGAGGTCTACTAGAAATGTTTGTTGTGGGTTTTCCAATTTCCCCTTTATTTTTGTTGGCAGGCCTGCTTCTCAAGAGTTCTGTATCACAGAAGAAGGGTTGATAAATGCAGCAGTTATTACAGTGCTTCAGCATTCAGCAGGCCCAAATGACACCTAAAATCATCCAAGAATCCAGATTAAAGGTGGCAGGTGGACATGGAGAACATGTGGGGGCGTTGCTGCTCATGCTCTGCTGCACTCCACAGACACAATGCACTGCTGTCCTTGGGGTGTCAGCAGTGACCCTGTACATCTGCCACCTTCAGATGACCAGACACAGCAAAAGGACTGGACTGGGTCAGCCCTTAATGTGTCAGGAGGTGTGTGGAGAACTGCAGGTCACTGCAGCAAAGGATCACATGCAGAAGTTATTCCTCCCCATGGCTGTTACCCAGAATTAAAGTTCACTGTGGTAGGATTGAATACAGTCCCACTAACAAGGTGTATAGGAGAGAGGTTGTGTACTCAAAAATAGAGGGGCTAAAAATATGTGTCAGCACCTGCCATAGAGATGAATGGTGGATTAACAGCCCATCCAAGCCAGGTGTAGTATCATCTGGACATGGATAACTAATTCACTGTTATCCAAAGTCACCCTGCATTAGGGAGCAACTGCTGTACAACCAAGAGTCCAAAGACCAAATACGATGCTACAAAATAACAATACTTTTAAGTACAACAAAAATCATCACTGGACAGCAAAAACTTCCATTAAACAAAATTTTCAGAATAGATACTAAATTCACAGTGTCTTATATTGTACCTGATTAAGTTTTTCATGTGTTGTCTGTAGAACAATTTTTACTGGTTGCAAGCCAAGAGCAAATATGAAATTTGGTCATATATAACCAGTTATAATGCCCGTATTTAAGGTCATTTGTTGTAGTTCTCAGAAGAGCAATCAGAAAAATTATATGAAAAGTCTGATCACTATAAAAAAGATTAGCAAGTTGAGTGATGCCTTAGGAGACTTCCTCATTTTGAATGTAGCTCATGGGGAAAAAAAAATCCCATAAAGTTATCAAGTACCGTATGCTAAAGTACTTAACTTCAGTGCATATCCACCCATTAGCAAAACACGAGCCTCCCCACCTTAAATTTCAGGTTGGACTTTGCATGCCATACACAAGCCTTAGAGCAAGAGATGTTTTAAATAAATAATCTCTTGTTGTTTGTGTATACAGTGCTCCTGTGCTGAGTTCTGTGTACTTGGCAGATCATAAAGCAAGGAAAAAAAAAAAAAAAGCCCCTTAACAATAAACAGTACAAGGTAAAAAAACTCACCTTATTTGTCCCCAAACTTGAAGGACTGTATAACCACATACCTTTATGTCTAGAGGTTAGTCAAGGGCAGCAGGTGTGGGTGTGGGGAATATACAGTGGTTTCACAAGGCAAAATACCAGATTTAGGCATAACTTGGGAAGTTTAGCCGGATCTAAAAAACGGAGGTACAGTGTACTTGAATGTGTACCCATACACTGTTCACAACAGAGAGCAGTCAAAACACAAGACTCTGAATAGGACAAAGAGAAGAAACACCAAATTAGTTTGAATAATAACTTCTTCTCCATGTGTTCTGTCTACTATATTCCGTATAGTCAACCCTTGGGGGGAAAAAAAAAGTAAAAGTTCCTCTTTCACAGTGCTTGTGCGTAGAAGTCCACAAGACCTGGTTGTGCTTTGCTTCTGTTACACCATCAGGGACAGTGGTCACAGTGGGATAGGAGGATGGTTTGTAGCAGCAGCTTCTGTGGTCACACTCTGGCAAGTATGAAATAGTTTGCATACCACAGGGGACACCTGTCACACTGGCCTTGGGACTTCTAGCTTTTGTGAGGAGCAGGTTCTTAGATCAGAAAAGCTGCCATTATTTCACCCTCCCTACCAACGCCCCATCTCCGCAAGGCAGTAGTTTTTTGGATATTATCAATGACTCGCTTGCATAAGGGTAGTATTTGAAGGATCAAATGAAGGTAAGGATCTGAATGGGCACACCTGCTGTGATGCTCCTGTGTTTTATTACAGCCTTACTATTGTGGTCAGGAGAATCAAAGCTCTGGTAATAGCTGGGCAAGCTAATGACAGAGAACTGAAATCAGAGAACTAAAGCTCTTGCTCACTATCTGCATTCAGAATACGTGGGCTGGACCCAGACCAGCAGCTGAATCTGCAACTGCTTGCCTGGGCTCCCCCCTGGGGTGGTTATTTTCAGTGACAGCAAATTATCTCTCTTGATATTAAGAACAAATCTGCAACCCTGATATATGTTATTTGTGTTATTTTAAAATATCAAAATTAATTCTAAAATAATTAATAACTGGGAATCAAGTCTATGCTAAAGATAACCAGGTGTCTCAAATGCTTTTGCTCCCAAGTTCTCTCTTGGAGAGAATTCTCTCTCTTCACAAAAAAAGATCAAAACTGCAGTGCTCCTTCTCATTTGCATTCTTACAAATGAGCATCTGTCAAAAGCAACGGGCTGGTTTGGGGAGGGGAAATAAGTGTTGGACAATTTAAAGCCATGTGTGCTCTGTGGGTTATGAATAGAGAGGTGGGAGCCAGTTTGTGGATAGAGCTCTTCGAGTGGAAGGGAATCCGTGGTATTACCCTTTCCATTTGACAGAAATACAAGTCACAGAACAAAACATGCCTGCCCTTCATATGGGAAGCTTTTCTAAACCCCAAGGGAAGGTTGTGAAAGTTTTGCTTTTTGGGATGTGTAGTTTTGTGGGATGTGTAGTTCTCTTCTTGAGAATAATCAGTGCAAATGGACTGGAGCTTCCAAATAAATGCACTGTATGCATTTAATTCCTTTGCCAGAATCTAGGGCTAAAGACAGAGTAGCTTTATTTTACAATTTACCAGTATATGGAGCGAACTGGCTACCAGGATATATATTCTTTTCCTACAGTCACTGAAATGAAAATGACTATTAAAAAAATACAACAGCAATCACTGGGACACATGCAGCCCTTTACATCTGTGAGGATGCTTGTTACAAGTCTGTGGTTACAGAGACACTTAAGAGGAACGACTAACCTTGAAAAGACTCATCCAGCTCTCATCCTTGCTGGACCAAAGATCAATTTGTGTACACAAGCTTGTGACACAAGATCTGTGTCAGCCCTTCTCGAGCTGCTTATGTGCCTCTTGGAGGAGAATAATCTCTCAGAATCACTAAGGCAGCAGTCTCAATTCTTGTCTGCTTTCCTGGGCAGCGTTACCTGTGGGTGGTTTTTTCTCATCTCGTATTTACAGTTCCTCTACTATTATTCTGTATTATTATATGTTGGGGAGATGATTCTGCCTCTTTACTCCACTCTGGTGAGACCCCACCTGGAGAGTTTCATCCAGCTCTGGGGTCCCCAGCACAGGAAGGACATGGGCCTTGGTAGAGTGAGTCCAGAGGAGGCACCAAGATGATTAGAGGGATGCAGCACCTCTCCAGTGAGGAAAGGCTGAGAGAATTGGGTTTGTTCAGTCTGGACAAGAGATTAAGGATTACCTGATTACATCCTTCCAGTACCTGAAGGGAGCCCACAAGAAAGAGAGAGACATTTGATTATGTAGTGACTGGACAAGGGGGAATGGATTCAAACTGAGAGTAAGTTTAGATTAGATATTAGAAAGAAAATCTTTGCTGTGACAGTAGTGAGATGCTGGAACAGGTTGCTCAGAGAAATTGTGGCTGCCCCATTCCTGGAGGTTCAAGATCAGGTTGTACTGGACTTTGAACAACCTATTGTAGTGAAAGCAGTCCCTGCCCATGGCAGGGGGCTTGGAACTACATGATCTCTGAGGTCCCTTCTAATCCAAGGCATTCTATGATTCTGGTCTTTGCTTTTTGTTTATGTTGTTTGATGTTAAGTAAATAGAGTAAATTAAGGGAGAATTGTCTGAGATGCTAATAAAAAATCCCCAACCAATTATGTTTCTTTGAAGCCTTTTGGGCTGCTACATATTATTATGAATACTAATATGAAATAATTCTTTGTTGTTTCCCAGAATCTTGCTCTCTGATGTTCCGGTTTTAATAGCTTGTGGTTGCCACAATATTCTAATACCTTTTAAAAGTATCTTTTTATAGAATGAGCTAGTATTTGAAAAACAAAAATAACAAAGCCACCAATGAACTACTACTATTTGTCAGTAGCCTTTCCCATTTCAAGCAGAATGGGTGCCCTCTGCAGGTTACTATTTTCAGATGAGGATTTTGGATGTGTGCCCCCTATTATTTCTGTGTCAAGGTCTTTGCAGGATCAATCTGTACTATTTTGTGTGTTTTAAAATTGATACTGCAATCCTGGCTGCAAATTCCAGCAAACAAATGGCACTGAGTGCACCAAGCAGCCGGTTTGCATCTGAATATGATTTTTCCCTAAGGTGTGGGTGTGAGGAGTGGTGTTGGGTTGGTGCTGGAGTAAATATTTTTCCTGCAATTTGACAGTGTTTTCATTGTTGGGTTGGGTTTGTTTTAATCTTGGTTCATGGCAAGAAAGTAACTATAAGGCCGTCTACCACCAGAATGAAGGGAACAGGCAAAAAGGATGCAATCTAAGCACTGCTGAGAAGGCATCTTGCTCCTTTAAAGAGGTCTTTCTTTCTGTATCCTACCTTCCTCCTTTTTCCCTGCAGTCGTGCCTGTGCAGGTTACAGTGTTCAAGGTCTCTGGAGTGTGTGAAGAGGGAGCTAGATGCCTCTCTGAGGCAGTGAAACAGCCCTTTCTCTGGCTCCATAACACAGCGTTTGCTCAGTGACACTCCAGGACAGTGTGGGGGGAGAGTAGGAGAAAAACAGGGATGCTGGTGAGGTCTGAGTTGTACTTATGTCATAGTGGTAGTAAAAAAACCCTGCAGCTGGGCAGCAGCAGCAGCACAGTGAGTCTGGGGAGCAGGGAGAGCATGTGGGGAACAGCCAAAGACATTGGCTACCTGCCTCTTCTGGAGAGAGAGAGAGAGACAATATGCTGGCAGTAGCTGAATGTAAAGGCCCAAGAGCTGCCCAACTGTAATCTGAATTTGCGTATTTGTTTTCTCTTTCCTATCTCCCATCGCTGCAGTGACCATCTCATAGCTGAGCACAATGCTTCACCTCATCCCAAAATGCTTTTTTGGCACAGCCAGCCTGAACATTATCACCACCAGCAGTATCCCACCAGCAACAACAGCTACCTGCGGTAAGTGAAGAATGGGGATGACTGTTGATAACAATAATAATAATAATAATAATGCTATAATACACAAAAATGAAGACTATATATGCAATCTTTGCTAATACACAAGTTGAAGCCTTCAAACAGAGTGAGTGATTGGAAAATGATTGGAGCGGTAGAGTCAACATGGTGGAGGTTTACTTTGCTATAGCCCTACAATTTTCACAAGCCATGTCATTGTATGTGCATGCTGCTAATAGTGTTAGAAATGTTTTACTGCTTAATATGATATTCACAGATACGTTTTGTTTGTTTAAATTTTTTTTTACATTTGCAGTCTGTCAATAAAACTCCATTTATATGAAATAATACAGACTTAGAAATACCTAGATGTCTCATACCTACTTTGATTATTTGCTGGAGCTCACTTGATCTGCAAAACCAGGATTTTGTGCTGTTTGTCATATCAGTCCAGGCTAAATGCTTTGCATTGAAATTCTGATGCAATATACAGCTTATTGCATCAGCATATTCCTGTAAGCGATGAACCTACTTAACCTCTGCATGATTGAAATATTATTTGTGTACAGTATTCAGATTTTCTTATAATTAAAAATGATGGTGCTTTGACATGAGCTAGGCTTATAGATTCCAGATAATCTTGATATTAATTAAGTTTCAATTTATAATGTCATTCTTTGTGTTAAACTTTAGCTTATTACTTTTTGGCTATATACAATGTATATAGTTTAATCATCTATCTTGACGTGGCTCTTTCTGTATTGGTAGAAATACTTACAAGTATTGCTGCATCACAGCATTACTAGTTCTCTTGCAGAATTGTTGATTAGCATGTTGTTATTAGAAATGTGTTAAGTTTTAGATTGTAAAACAAACAAACCAACCAAAAAGCAAACCCAAAGGAATTGAGGCTATACTTGGGTTCCAAAGTATGAAACAAATGAAACTGCAGTGGAGTTTTATAAAATCAATCCTTCTCAGGACAAAGGTGAGAGTGATTTGAAATTTAGATTGGCTAACACAAATAGATAGCAAACACACCACTGTTTCTATTGACTCAAGCAATAAAGCAGAAATGAAGGACAGGTGATCGAGTTCCCTGACGCAATCTTGTTTACAAGTGACATGCTCAGCTCCAGCACAAAAGGAACCAAACCACAAGGGAAAGTGAGGGTGTCCACACACTCCTCCAGTCTTCCCTTCTTCAGCCTCTGTTCAGCCACGAGGAGGTTGGTTCCCTCACAGCTTTTCTCAGGGCCTGTTTTCACTGTGTCCTTGACACCCTGTATTTCCTTTTGTTTTCCCACCCTTATCTAAAATCTGCCATTTGAGTCACTCTAAAGTTGCTCTTCCCACACACTTTTGAGCAGCCTTTCAGCAGGTTTGGATGACAGCCTGCATCTGTGTTTTGGTATTGAAATACAGCATAGAGGGGACCCTTCCATCAATTACGGGCCATGTACAGGAGCGGATCTCTAATGAAATTGCCCCTCGAGGCCAACTACCTTGAGGAGAAAGAACACAAACCAGTTCAGGCATGAGGCTTCAGTCTGGTCTTAACCATTGAGTTGCTTGGCTCTGTCCACCTTTAGTGAAACACCACACCTCAGTCCAGCATCTGGACATCAGTAAGGCTCATAGAGGAGCAATCAACCTCAGGGGAGGATGCCAGCCAGCATTAGTGATAAGCAGATGGAGAAAGAAATGTCACAGGATCCCCACATCCCAGCAGAACTGTACTGAGAATGCATTTTTTTGAAGATCTATTGGCAAAATCAGACTCCCACTGTTTGCACTTTCTCTCCATCGTATCATGTCTCCAGTTCCAGTTACTGGGTCCGCAGAAGTGGAATGGCAGGGCCACAGGCAGTGTCGTCTCTAACAGGTTAGACTTGTGGATCTGGCCTGCTCAGAAGCAATTTGTCTGCATTGCTGATACTCAGCTGAGGATCTGAGACTGGAACTGATCAAGGAACCTGCCCCAAAGAAACACATCACAGGCCTGTACTTTAAAAACAGCAAAAACAAACAACACACACCTCTACAGAAAACTTGTTTGAATGAGCCAGGGATACAAATAATGCTAAAGAAAAAATACCTTCCCTTTAATATTCATGCTTTAACAGAAAAAAGGGCATTTTATGTCCTAAAATAGCTAAAGATAATATCTTCAGAAATACTAGCAGTCAGTTAGTTCATTTCAGACAGGCTACACCCAACTTTTAAATGACTGAAATGCAAGAGGATGGGTTTCACTGTATCCACTCAGGATACTCTCAGGAATGGTTGGAATTTATGTCACAAGAAAACAATTCCCAGTATAAAAATCACCAATTTACGACCTTGTAACTGCTATGCAGCTATGTTAGCATATGTCTAGTAAGCAGAGAAACCAGTTCTGCTATGCATAAATCAAACTGTATGTGGCTTCTCTGGTCTTAGACCCGTCTTATCTGCCAGAAGTAGAAAGTGCACTACTTGCAGTTTCCCCACAAACCTTCTTTTGTAAAACTTAAAAAAGGGGGGGGTTTTGTGTTATTTCTGCTGCCTGGGTATTGTTGTCATCTTGTGAAGCTTAAAAGATGAATTTTGCCTGTGTTAATTTCAGTTCTTCTCACTAAAAGCTGTAACATGCTTGCTAGTGCCTATGTCAGTGGCCTGTCCATGAGCCTTCTTCATAAATTTCACTTTTCCTAAGCTTTCCCTTATATGCAGGTGAACTGTTCATCTGTACCCAGACAGCCAGAGCAGAGAACTCTTACAGCAATTAGAGCAGGAAAAACACCAGTAGCCTTTTTTTTTTTTTTTTTGAGAAGATGGCAGTCATGTTTTAACTTACAAACTGCCTTTAAAGATTGTAAATCACAGTCTGTGTACCTCTTTATATTTGAGGTTGCCATATGCACATTTAGAACAACAGCTAGTATTTTGTTAACCATTAATGAACTTAGGGCCTTCCTGCCTTTATCTTTTGTAAAACTTGTGCAATTGTACTCAATGCATGTTACTATGGAATCAAAATACATTTTACAGTCTTAGTACTGTTCTGTAGTTTGTTCTCTGGACATAACATTTTAATGAAATGTCTCATAAAATTTTGTAAGTATTCTCTGAATTATTAAATGTGAGGGGGATTTTTTTGGGAATAGAAAGGGGCCCTCACCAGTAATCTATCACTATCTGAAGGGCAGGTGTCAAGAGGACAGAGCCAGGTTCTTCTTGGTGGAGCCAAGCAATAGGATGAGAATGGCAAAAGTGATGGTCAGGAAATTCCACCCGAATATGAGGAAAAAATTCTTTACTGTGTGGGTGATTGAGCACCAGAACAGATTGCCTGAAGAGGTTGTGGAGTCTCCCTCACTGGAGATATTCAAGCACCCTCTGGATGCAGTCCTGTGCCATGTGCTCCAGGGTGGCCGTGCCTGAGCAGGGAGGTTGGATCAGATGACCCAGTGTGGTCCCTTCCAACCTGACCCTTTGTGTTCCTTGAGGATCCCTTCCAACTCAGAATGTTCAGTCAATCTGTGGGGGTTGGGTGTTTTTTCCGGGAAGGCTCCCACACGTTCTCTGGAAAAAGTAACCATGCAACGGTTTGGGTTGGGACGGGACCTTAAAAAAAGCTTATCTCGTTCCAGGGCCCCCAGCAATGGGCAGGAACACTTTCCACCGAACCCGGCTGTTCAGGGCAGTCACCGCCCTCTAGGTCACTGGGAGCGAACGGAGCCCTGCCTGGCCCTGCGGGGGCTGAGGCGCCGGCCATTCCCGGCGGGCTGCGGGCCCCGCCGCCACTTCCCGCTCCCGCCCCTCCGCCTCCGGCCTCCGCCGCTTCCGGGGCGCGCTCCCGCCATGCCGCGGGAGGAGGGGCGGGCTCGCCCGCGCCCGTCACGCTGACGTCACCTGGCGTGAGGAAGTGCCCCCTCATTGGCCGGGCTTCCCCCTCACCCCTCCACGCCGGCCCCTGATTGGCCCTCCCGGCGGGGCCCAGCCAATCGACTGAGCCGAGCGCGGGCAGGCACCGCCCCGGCAGCGCTCGGGGGTGGAAGCCGCCGCCATGTTGTCGTGAGC